>NW_020862343.1:0-21763 GCF_003713205.1 Coffea eugenioides | reverse complement strand
TTAATACGGCGTGCTATGTTATGTATAAAGTGCTTTTAAGACCTATCTTGAATAAGACTCCTAATAAACTTTTATTTGGTAAAAAGTCAATTATTGGATATTTTAAAGTATTTGATTTCAAATATTTTATTTTAAATATAAAAGAATATCTTGACGAATTTGATAAGAAAATGGATGAAGGTGTTTTCTTGATTTATTTTAGTGACAAAAGAGCCTATAGGTTTTATAATAGGAGAATTATTGTGATTGAAGAAGTTATCCATATTATCTTTGATGAATCTAATGATGTTGCCACAAAAAATATTTGTGACAATGACAATATAGATTTGCAAAATAAGTTGACCATCCAAGATGAAGAAAATCCACCAAAAGAAAGTATTTGTCAAAGTGTGGAAGAAGGAGAAGAGAAGAAAGATGATGAACCTTCCAATGAGCTTCCAAAAGTTGGAGATTTGCACAAAAGCATCGTAAAGAACTTATAATGGTGATCCATCCGAGAGGGTAAAAATTCGTTCTTCTACTGGACCTTTATTTGATAATCTTGCATTGAGAAACCTAAGAATGTGAATGAGACTTTAAAGAATGAAAAGTGGATTCTAACTATGCAAGAAGAATTAAACAAATTTGAAAGAAACAATGTTTGGATTTTAGTAGAAATGTCTTTAGATCATCCGGTAATTGGAACTAAATTGGTTTTAGAAATAAATTGAATAATAAGGGTGAGATTGTGAGAAATAAGGCTAGATTAGTTGCTAAAGCGTATGTTCAAGAAGAAGAAATTGATTTTAATGAAACATATGCTCCAATAACTAGATTAGAATCCATTAGAATGTTTCTTGCCTATGCTTGCTTTAAAGGTTTTAATTTGTTTCAAATGCATGTTAAAAGTACTTTTTTAAATGACTTTATTGATCAAGAAGTTTTATTGAACAACCCCGCCGATTTTGAAAGAGAAAATTTTCAAATCATATTTTTAAACTTTTAAAGGCTTTATATGGCTTGAAATAAGTTCCAAGAGTTTGTATGAAATATTAAGTGATTTTTTAATTGAAAATGGCTTTAAAAGAGGAGATGTAGATACTACTCTTTTTATAAAATTTTGCTTGAATTATCTCCTAATTATTCAAATTTATGTAGATGATATTATTTTTGGTGCCACTGGTGAGTGCTTGAGCAAAGAATTTTCTAACATTATGCAAAAGAAGTTTGAGATAAGCATGATGGGGGAGATAAACTTCTTCCTCGGGCTATAAATCCATCGAATTCAAGAAGGAATTTTCATCAACCAAATCAAGTACACAAAAAAGCTACTCAAGAGGTTTGGCATGGAAGACTCAAGGCAAGTGAAAACTCCAATGTGCACTTCAACCAAGTTTAACAAGAATGAAGAAAGTATCAAAATAGATGAAAAATCCTATAGAGATATAATTAGTAGTTTACTTTATTTAACCGCAAG
This sequence comes from Coffea eugenioides, assembly GCF_003713205.1. Classification (NCBI taxonomy): domain Eukaryota; kingdom Viridiplantae; phylum Streptophyta; class Magnoliopsida; order Gentianales; family Rubiaceae; genus Coffea; species Coffea eugenioides. Next base: position 20,307 of record NW_020862343.1, on the reverse strand, counting down.
TAGACCAGATATTATGCTTGTCATTTGCTTGTGTGCTAAATTTCCATCATATCCTAAAGAGTCTTATTTAATTGCTGTTAAACATATTTTTAGATATTTGAAATGTATCTTGAATTATTGCTTGTGGCATCCTAAATCTAAGATTTTGTTTTGATTGGTTTTTCGAATGGCAATTTCGCCTAATATAGAATAGATAGAAAAAGTATTAGTGATACATGCTATTTTCTTGGTGATTATTAGGTTTCTTGGTTTAGTAAAAAAATAAGGTGCTATTTCTTTGTCTATAGTGGAAGCCAAATAAATTACGGCCAGTGCCTGTCATGCTCAATTGTTGTGGATGAAACATATCTTACTTGATTTTTGTTTAAAATTTGAATATATTCCTATGTTTTGTGATAATAACAATGCTATCAATTTGACTAGGAATTCCATTCTACATTCTAGAACTAAGCATATAGATATTAAGTATCATTTCATTCGTGATTTAATTCCAAGAGGGGAAATTTGTATAAATTATGTGTGTTATAAAGATTAAATAGCGATTTCTTTTTTGAAAGGTTTGCTATCGGATCAATTCTTATACTTGAAATCAAGACTAGGCATTATAGAAAGAACTTTTTAAAAAAATAGTTCTCAGTTGATTAGTATTAGACGTCTGATATTGAAGAACAGACATCCGACACTGTTCTAAATAAGTTTTCCATTTTTATAGCTCAAACACAAGTGTCAGACAAACTCACTTTGCTCAGCCCTCCGATAGTCAAAATTATTAGGCTTTAAATTCTTTCCAATGCTCAGTTTACTCATTTTACTTAAAAAAGTTTCGGTGAAAGGGATAAACCCTAAGCTTTCCCCATCTCAAATTCGTTCCAATTTCACTGATTTTTCATCAAAATTAAACTCAAAGGTCATCTCTTTATGTCCTAAAACATCAATTTTCATCAAAATCTCAACAAAATCAGATCTTCTTGACCATATCTGAAAAATTCCAAAAATCTGAAATTTTTCAAAACCCTCTCTCTAAACTAATTTGTGAAAGTTTGATCATCTAGAATCACTTAGGTGCACTCATATAGACCTCCATAGCCATTTCCCTTACCAATCAATATAAGAACCCGAGAAGGATCTTTATCCACTGCTATCGGACGTAATGCTAGCAGAACCTCTTCCTTTGCTGCTATTCCAATGCATCAACAATGTGCAAGAGGCAAAGAGATAATTTCTAGTGGTGTTGAATAGACCAGAGCTAATCAACAACAACAGCAGCAATTATCAAAATTTATTGATGAAAAAGTTGAGAAGAGATATGATTTGGTTTCATAGAGAGTTCATCACTCAAAGGTCCATTGACATTTTCAATTTCCACAAATCTAAGCTTTAGCCTGTTTTAGATTACTTTAAATTTCAAAAATGGATTCATTTGTTGAAAATCACTCATTAGTTCACCATAAAATGGTGCATCAATGTTATGCAAATGTTAGATAGGGTGGTAGACCTTCTGAAGTCATATCTCATATTAATTGTGTAGATATCACCTTAACTCCTGAGTTAGTTAATCAAATTTTTTAGCACCAAAATTGAAGGGGGACGTAGAAGCAAGATTGCAAATTTTTTCTCCTATGAAGAACTCCGTATTTCATTTAATCACTTTAATGGCTTCAAATTGATGAAATATTTTAAAACTTTTTTTAAAACACCAAATAAAGCTGATTTGAGTGGACTTGATCCCTTACATCAAATTCTCTTTGATATGGTTTCAAATTTGTTGGTTCCAACTGATGGTCATCGTACGAATACAAATAAAATGGAGCTTTACTTATTTTATTGTTTTATGGAGAAAATTAGAGTTGACTTCGATTTTATCATGTGTCGTTTTATAAACAAAATTGGTACCAACACTAGAAGAAGGCTTTCTTATGCAAAGTTTCTTATCCCCATATTCAAGTATTTCAACATTCCTTTTCTTGGTGAACCTTCAAAGAAGAATTCCACTCATTTTTTCACCAAGAGTTATTTTAAATGTAAAAATGTCAAATTCTTGGATGGAGTTTGGGTCCAAAAAGAGGTTGTCTCATAGAAATTCATTCCAAACATGACCCTAATTTCTAGTAAACATCGTAGAATTGAGTCTCAACCTTCCTTCTCACAAACCATTTCTCATCTTTCCTTATTCGACCAAGTGGTGAATCTTTAGTGGAGCATGGTCTTGAACATGGTCTATAGATGGTGATGAGCCCGGAGCAACAAACAAATTACTTGAAAGGAAGAAACTTGCTTCTTAGTACTTCTTAACAAGAAGGTTCTTGTATGCCCATCCTAACTCAAGAAGAGCAGTAGAAACTAAAAATGGTCAATCTACTTCTATTCAAATTAGGCCCCAAGAAACTGTGACTACTCGGACTCCTACTCAAGAAGGAATCAAAACATCTCAACAAGCGACTCAATCAAAATTTCAAAAGGCTACCGATACTTCTCATCAAGTTGAAGAGGTTGAGGAGGATTCCGAGGCAACTGAAGATGAAAGAACATTCTAGCTAGTTTGTAAGAGGCTTGGCTTATCTCACATGGAATTTTAGGAACATTTAGATTCTCTTAGGTTCAATGTAGGATGCATTGCCTCATAGTATTGATAGTCATTTCTTTTGTTGTTTCTGTTTTAATGTGCGTATTCGGACTCAATGATAGGTTGTTGTGGCTCTTGTTGTGCATTTGGACTTATCTTTCTATTTTTATGTTATGGTTCTTGCCCTTAATGTGATGCCCCCACTTCTCCCAAGGGCGAATGTGACAGCCCCACCTCCCCCTAAGGTGAACCAAAAGGTTCGGCGGACCGCCTGCCCAGCTCTCGCCAGGACTCACTCACTCACTACAGTCCTCAAATATAATACAATGTAAATCTCAAATATACATCAATTCCTCCATGAATATACATATCAAAATGAAGCAAATACTAGTTCCCAAGCGTGGAATGTACACATACATTCGTTCAATTCCAAACATTCAAACAATCCCAACTATTACACAAGATGAATCTAAAACAAACTGTACATGAGATAATCCATCCAGTCACACGAAGAACTTAATACAAGTGCTTCCTTTGCCTCGAGCCCTGTGGGGAGAAAATATGTTTTGGGGTGAGTTAGAAGTTCAGTGAGTGTCCAGTAAAAATCAGAAATCAAATAAGCTTCACAATAGTGCATTTCGATGATGTCATGAATCAGTGATCAAATGTATGTTTATTGCTCTTGTGAGCCAGGAAAATCATTGTACTTAAACATCCAACTCTCAAACAGATCCAGTAACAGTCAAACGGTAATAGGGAGCCATCGGTGCTCCAAATAAATAGTGGTGGAGACGTTGAGTTTAAGCACACGAATTCCAAATACTCATTTGATCCAAAACATTTCATGGCACACACACAAGCACACATGATATGCAATCGAGTAAGCAATGCAAGAAATAGTTTGAAAAGTAACTTTGCAAATAGTTGAGGAATCACTCACCAACCACAGCTCAGGAACCATCCATCACAGACATTGCCTTGTTCAAGTCCAAGCTCTTCATTCTACCAATAATTAACCCAAACTCAAAGCGATCAAATGTCCTCAAAGATTGGACAGCACTTCCCCTTAAATTTCCTTATTTCCATCCTACAACAACCACCAATATCCATTCAAAACAGCACACACAAATCTTAGACTATAAAAGACACCTTTCGGCACAATAACAACAACTGAAGCTACACTTATCGGATTGAGACAATTCTTATGGCGTTTCAAAGCCAAGGCATATACCTACAGTTTTTATGAAGACCTCCAAAGCCAAATCATGCATTTTCATAGTCAAAAATCGAAATCTCAGAGAGGACAGAAAATTGTCCGTGAAACAAGGCTTGTAGGCAGTCATGGGTATTTCGGTCATTTCACATGGTACAGTACTCCAATCGATCTGAAATTTTGCAGGTAGATAACTAACTCATATGTATACAACTTTCATGTTTTGTCCAAAAGCTGGTTCGGTCTAAACCATGGATAAATTTCCAGTCCAAGTTGAGTCCAGAAACAAGGTAAAACTGAAATTACACTTCTAAACTAACCTTTGTATATAACCACAAGTACGCATACGAATCATAAGATATACCGCATATCTAATTAGGCCACAATGCCCCTTCAATATGAGCCAATTGATAGCTCCAATTCGAAACCCTAAAACTGAGATTTCCGCACAAATTCTGAAATTTTCCGCAAATAACCACAACTAACACACAAAGGCCCCATTTCACACCATATCAAGCTATTATTCCATGGCCAACCAACAATTATCATATAAAATTAGAAAATTCACTAATAAATCAGAACTTTATCAAACTCTACGTAAAATCATGAAATCTTTCACAAAATAGCATATTTAGCCAATAAAACCACTAATCTACCCTTATTAAGAACAAAGAGGAAATTTCTTAGCAACTCACCTTATAACTCAAGAAAGATAACAACTTAAAGCTTCCTCTTTCAAAACCAATCCACCACCTTCTTCAATCCTACCTAGCAAGCAAAGGATTTTTTATGGAGTAATTTAAGGTTCTAGTGGTTGGATCACAAGATACGAGCAAGAATGGAAGAAACAAGTTGAAGGTTTTCTTTCTTTTTCTCTCCATGAAGCTCGGCCAAGAAGGAACAAGAATGAAGATGATTTTCAGCCAAGAAACAAGATAAGAACGTAGGAAAATCAGCCGATCAAACTTGGTTGCTGAAGTGCCATGTCACAATCCGGCCAAGATCTGGCCGAATTTTCGGCCGGATTCGTGGCAGTGGCGAAATCAAAATTTTTCAAAATCCCAAGCCAATCCGACTAGGTATCCGGCCAAGAACTGGCTGGATTTCTGACCGAATTCTCCAAAAAACAAAGCTAACCACAAAATTTTCCTTTTCTTCTTCTTTCGGGCGTCACAGCGAACCCAAGGGTATCGGCGGGACGCCTGCCCAACTCTCGTCAGGACTCGATGCCATTCCAATCCAAACTTATGGTATATAACCAAAATAATACAAGTCGAAGATATGAAGAAATTCGCTTCCATACACAAGTATTCAATCTTACATCACAGTTTTCAAAATACATCACTTTCCCAAAATATACAACCTCCAAAAGTTGTCTTAACACTTACATTCAAAACCCTAATCAAAAGTCCAACAAGTTGACTTCTCTATAATTCCTTCCAATTCAGCTCCTGTTAAGGAAAACAAATCTAACGGGGTGAGTGGATGCTCGTGAGGCCAAGAAAACATGCAAAACACGTAGTTCAAATAACAATAGCACTTAAACAAGAAAAAAAGCTATAACATTCAAGTAGTTCAATATTAACAATAAAACACACTTCATAAGGATACAGGAGCTCTCAGGAGCTATGTTCCACTTACTCGATCCAGTACCTCCACGAGTTGACACTCCGTCAATCGGGTAGGTTATAAATCCGTAGAACTTCACTTACACTTCCCCGTTCACAGTTACACCCCCTGCTCCGGGCCCGCACTTCTTTTATATAAGGCGATATTACTCGAGTATGCCAAACTCTCTCAAATAGATCAAGCTTATACATTTTTTTTCTCATGGCTCACCAAGCTTCTCAACCAAGCCCATGCCGGCTCGAGTCCCAAGGTCGGCCGATGAGTTTGGGCGTCCCCCACTATTATCAATTTAAGTCGAGGAGATTCACTCCAATCGACATATGCAACCATAGCATAATTCACTTTTGCAACACTTCACTTAATTCACTTAACAATTCACTTCAAGCAATTCAAATACACTTCACTTAAACGAGAACGAGTGCGATAAAGTACACACTCGACTCGACACTTTCAAAATACTCAATCAATGAGAACAATTAAGTACGTAACAACATTTCATACACTTGACACTCACCAAGTCAAAACAATTAAGCCTTTAGGCGTCCACTTTGAGATTCTCTTGAAGATCTCTTTGAGCGCCTTGACAAATAACAAGTACTTTCACTCACAATCACGTATTAACCAGGAAAGAAGGTACACTTATTTAGACTAGTCAATACTTCAAAAGAGAACTTTAATCACTCAAAAATCAAGGTTCAAAATTGAGGATTTAATAACACAAGAGAAACTGATTTTCTTCATGAAATCGAATTTAAAACGATCAATCAATATCAAAGAATAGGGAAAAGTTTCCAAAAACTCATTTCCCATCAAGTAGGAAAATTTCAGTTTTGCGCGTCAAATTTAGAACTTGCACTCAGTAGGTCTAAAATTGGAAAAATTTATACCGTTGGAATATTGGTTCGGAGTACTAAAAGTTCCCAGAAGACACTTTTCCAAGATTCTAAATAGAAAGTACTCATTTTTCAACTCAAAGTTTCAATTCCAATAGGATAGGTTTAAACCAGTGTTGGTTTCGCAGTCATCTTTGGAAATTCGGCATAATTCACAAAAAATGAATAAACCCTTGAAATTCATAGCACAATAAGAGTTCCAAACAAGTTTTCAAACGCGATAAACAGAACTAAATTCGGAGTCCTGAGCATCAAGATATAGCAGTTCAAAGTCGGTAAATTTTCACTACTAAAACAGTGAATTTCCAGATTTTAAAAGCCATCTTTGTAGTATCATTTGGATATCGAAAGGTTATTGAAATAACACCAAATTTAGTACACTTAAACCCCTATATGTGAATCCGGCCGGATATCTGGCCGGATTGTGACGCAGACCACTTTTCGTTTCGTTTTCGGTTCCGTCTTCCTTTTCATTGAAGTGTTTAATTGATGTCCCATTTCACCACATGATTTGGTAAGTTATATTTTGGCCTAGTGGTCTCCGATTGTATGTTTTCTTTTGGTTTTATCGTGCGTTATGCGGGATTTGTGTGATTTGTTTCCGTAGTCCCGACAAGAGTTGGGCAGGCGATCCGGCGAACCCTTTGGCTCGCCTTAGGGGAAGGTGGGGCTGTCACAGGCGGTATCAGAGCCGCTTCGCGTGATCTCTGCGCGGAGTGAGCTTGGGCCAAGTGGTGTTATGGTCTTGATTTCATGAATGTGTCTAAGTGCTCGTTTGAGCATAAGCTATGAACCGTGCATGTTATAAGTGTAAAAATATTTATCATGGAACTTGAGGAAGATAGATATGTATGTTGGGTAGGAATCTATAATATGAATGATTTACTCTTGGGACTGGCCGGCTCGAGTTGTGAATTATCTTATTGTGGATTCTTGTACTTGAGTACCAAATAGTGGAGAGCGCGAGAATAAGGGTCTGTATAAGGAAGCGACTTTTCTTTATATTGGCTTTTATTATTGGTTATGTACCATTAAGTTTAAATTTGACTCGTATTGTGCCCTGGCGAGAGCTAGGCAGGCGGCCCGCTGATACCATAGGGTTCACCCTAAGGAGAAATGGGGTCGTCACACATATATATATATATATATATATATATATATATATAACTCAGGAATCTTAGCAAGACATACGTAAGTTATACGCACCACTATTAGAAGAAAACAACCAACCTCAAGTCTAAAGTTGGGCAAACAAAACTAGAGAGCAGGATAGAAGAAACCATTACTTTTCCCCTTGCTTTACACATGATTTTTTTTGCCAAAATTCCAGCTCATAAGTCACGACCAAGGTGGACTCAAGCAACCGCAAGTTATAGGCTATAAAGTACACTTGTTTAAGGTTACAAAACCATAAAAAATCACACCAATTAAACTTTAAGACCAAGAAAAGTTTTCTCAAAGTTTTCCAAGTTCCACTCAATCCATTTGATAAAATTTTCAGCTTTGGTGACATTATTTAGAAAAGTATAACTTGAGTTCTGTAGGCCAAAAAATCACAAAAATTATACTATTAGAAAATAGACTCGAAGAACTAACAGGCTTTAGAAGACATCTTCATGAAATTTAGCTCATAGGTTAGTCAAATTGTCAGTTCAAAGTCACTACTGTCTCATGTGCAAAAACAGAACAGTCATGGTTTTTAGGAAACTTTGCAAATTTGCTGGTATTTATAGGAGTTAAACCAAACCCTAAATTTTATACCGTTGAAAGCCCTATAAGTCTGGTTTCAAACTCAACAAATAGAACTCAATTCTGACTTTCCTATACGAAGTTATAGCCAACTTCCCAAAGCTGCGCAGGGCTCCCCACGAAAATTTTCCAGCAATCTATTAGTTTGGAAAACTAGGTTTTTCCCCTCTTAAACCTCTTTGTTTCGGCTCAAAATCAACATACATATGAAGAACAAGGTTTTAACAAATGTATTGAATAAGAATATATCGAAATCACCACAAAATTTGTGAAAAGAAAGCTGAAATTCTTTCTCTCCCTCTCGGCCAACCATAACAAAAATTTTTCAGCAAAATCTCCAACAAAACTTCCAACTTTCTTATTTAAATTCCATGGCAAATGCACTATATCTTATAACTAACATGTCATGAGGCTTATAACATATGTTCTTGACAAGAAAATCCATCACAACTCCACATATATACAAAGTTTCAAGTAACTACATCAAGGCTAGAAATTTTGCCTCTCAAAGCTGGAAATTGCACACCAAAGACTAAAATTCACATATCAAATTTTAAAATTTCATATCAAAGCAGAAGCATCCCTTATCAAAGCTAGAAATTCATCTCAAAGCTAAAAATTGAACATTAAAGTTGAAAATTAACCAAACCCTAGCAACAACTTCACCAAACACTAGCAAAACCATGAATTCTTCCATTTTCAAGTAATATATCCACTAAAATGCAAGATTAAAGGGAAATAGTTGTTCCTTTCCAAGAGTGCTTTCAATCCCTAAGAAGAGTAGCAAATCACAGCTTTCTTGCCCAAAAATCACAACACACCAAGTTCCTTCCTTCCATGTTGCAACCTTCAATGGATGGATTTAGGGTTTGAGATTGATTTTTCCAAAAAATCTAGCTAGGAATCAAGATGAAACTTGAAGAAGTTTTCTCTCTTTTCTTACTTAAGGGAGTCAACCAAATGGAGGATTAGATGAAGGGATTTTTCTTCAATTTTCCATGATAAGAGCAAGGTCTAGTCTTTGGTCAAAAGTCCTAGTCAAACTTTGAGGCATGAGTGACAAATGGCGACCAATGGTTCAAGCCTACCTCTTTCTCTCTTTTGATTTATATCTAATCTCCAAAATATCTAGGGTTTATTTAACACTTCTAATCACATAATTCCTCTAGTACCACAATCGTTCTCGACCACCAAATTTAACGCACACATCTCACTAGTTGGTCAAACTACCTTAATACTCTATAAAACTTAACATGCACTAAAATATAAAAAAGGGAATAATAAAAATCTTAACTTAACCTTTAAAATCACTATCAAATTAACGCTAGCAAATAAGGAAGTAAAGTAAAATTAAAAGAAAATATAAATTAATTTTTCAAAAATAGGAGAAAATTTAAAATAATTTTCAGGTCCTCACAATCTCTCCCCCTTAAGAAAATTTCGTTCTCGAAATTTTTACCTTCCATTGCCTCAAACGACTCTGGAGCCTGTTGCTTGTCTATGGCGTATACCCGTGCTGGCACTCTTGATCTATTCCCCCTTTCATTAGCTTGTCTAGGGTTAGTTTTATCCCCTTATTGGGCATTATTCCCTTGTCTAGGGTTAGTTTTATCCCCTTCTTCGGACAGTATACCCGTACTTGATTGTTGAAGTTTGATCAACTACAAAGCTTATTTGAAAGGTAAATCATCTCTCTTGGTGGTTTAAGTTGGGTGATTAATTTTTGAAAACCATGGAAGTGATGTATTTTGTTGAGATTATGGACTTGTATGGTGGATGTGATGTTTATATTGAAGTTTCATGGTTTATTTTGTTGAGATATAGTTGCCTAAATTTCGGTCAAGACTATGAAAGGTTAGAGTTTTTGCTTCATGGTTCATTAAATTGATTGGGTTAGTTGTTGGCTTGTAAATGGAATTTTTTGATGTATTACTTGTTCTTGTATAGTTAGCTTTTAGCAAAATCAGATTTGACCTTGAAACCCTAGGCTTTCTTAGGTTAGTTTAGCTTGGCTAATGTTTAGTTAGTTAGGGTTTGGTTAGTAGGTTGTTAGATTAAGTTTATTGATGCAAATAAAGTTAGGTTAGGGATTATGGTTAGTTTTTGGCAATTTTGTAGTGACTTAGAGGGAACGTTTCGGACCATTTGTAAGCCATTTAGAAGTTAGTATATGTGTGTTTATTTGGTATGAAAGTGGTTGGAAGACTTGCATGGAAACCTTGGAAACGGACCATGCGTTTGCGATGTTCGAAACCGGCAAAACTGGAAACAGGGCAGTCCACAAATCCGAACTTGGGTTCTGTTTTTCTTTATGCTGCATGTGGATTCAGAGGTTTCTCAAAACATTAAAGTTGTAGCTTCTTAAGTCCTTAATGTGCCTACAAAATTTCAGGTCAAACGGATTAGTGTAGCCCGAGTTATAGCCAAAACACTTGCACCTGTTTTGAACACTGGATTGTGTTACGCTTTTAGATTTAGCCTCTGACCATGCTCGGATCGCCGGGATATCGTGCGAACTGTGTGACGCCCCGAGGCAGAAGAAAAGGGAAAAATTTCTGGTGAATAGAGTTTTGTGGGAAAATCCGGCCAGAAGCCGTGCAAATTCCTTATATTTTTCTTAATGGCCATACTACTCAATCACCCCACAATAAGTGCCAATGAATGTGACGACCCCACTTCTCCCAAGGGCGAACCCAAGGGTATCGGCGGGCCGCCTGCCTAGCTCGCGCCAGGACTCAAAACTTAAAACAACGAAAGCTAGCAAAATCCAAAAGAGTACTATACATATATGCAATCCCAAAAGAGTTATAAGTACATTCCCCAAAAGTACCTGCTCAAACTATTACATCCTTATAATTACAACCAAAACCAAAAGGTAGACCCTAAGAAGGGTCCTTATACAAACCACCACAATAAAAACAAACATCCTAATTGTCCGCTATTACAAGCAAGTCTAACTATACTATACTAGTGTAAGTGCCCAAACGTACCCGCGTCGGCCCCTGCTAAGGAAAACAAAAGGAATAGGGTAAGCTAAAAGCTTAGTAAGTAAACAGGGGCAAAAGCGTAAATTTCACGTAGCAACATTTACACAGTAAGAGTAAAGCAAAAGCAGAAAAGTAACATCACATAATAAGGATACGGGTGGCTCCAAAGCCAATTCATTTGCCATGCTTGATCTCCTGTCGACACTCCGTCGACCATAAATAAGGTCCGTAGAACTTCACTTGTACACCCACCGACACCTTATCACCCTCACTGGCCAGTCACCTCACAAACTTGCCCAGGCGAACGAAATCACAAACTTGAGCTTGAGTCGCAAGCTCGGGTCACAAACTTGGTGACCTCAATCCAGGTTGGACTGACTTCGACCAAGCCCTAACCGGCTCGAATAGTCCATCTAGGTATTGAGTTCAACCTCAAACTCACAAAATTCACAAAATTATTCAAAAGTCACCCCGAGCCACAAGCTCAAGGGTTTTAGTTCCAAAATGTCTCATATACATATGTCATGTACAAATAAGCGCGCAAATTAGGGTTTAGGTCGAGCGCGATAAAGTACACTCTCGCCTAGGTACCCTTTTTACGCATAACGAAACACATAAACAACTAACACATAAGAGCGGCCTGAATACTTACTCAAAATACCAAAAGTAGTATAAAGGCGGAATTCACTTTGTGTGTTGGCTAGTAGTGGGCCCCACCGGCACCGCCTAGCTCACCACTGTCTGAAATCGAAGATTATGTCACAATATATCATAAACGGCAACTAACGTACTTAAAACAAGCAAAACGGCAAAATTGGCACGCGCAAGTGCGGGAACGGCAAAACGGCCGCACACGTCCGCGCGGAACGGCAAACGGAAATGGCCAAATCGGCCATCTCAAACCGTTTTGGTCAAATTTTAGGCTAGGAATATCGGATCAAGGTACATGAGGTACCGTTACGAAGCTAAGAGGAAGGGCTACAATGTTCATGAAGACATCGCAACCCAGATCTCAATGGGTATAGGTTAAAATTGCGTGAAACAGTTCCAGCTGTTTCATTGCGAGTTACCAAACAGGCCCTGTTTGCAAGGCCGTAACTCACGGCTCAGAAATCGAAATCAAGAAATTCCAGAGGCGTTGGAAAGCTGAGACATAAGGCTAAAACTTTGATGTTTTGGCCAAGACTTGAATCCATTCAGAACAGAACGGAAATCGAGTGCCAAAGTACCCGTCAGAACTGTCCGAAAACCGGGCAGTTCTGACGATCGATATCGTTTCGATCATAACCGGAGCTACGGAACTCGGTTTTTGACGTACTTTATACCGTTTCGAAGCTGAGACCAAAATCTAAACTTCTTATGTAGGAGCCGACACCCAGATCGAAGGGAATCAAAACCGAAAAGTCATAGGCAGAAGCGAAACTAGAAAAACGCGCAGAATCAGAGGGTCAAAACAGGCTTGAGCATTTCGTCGATAAATCAGGCTACGCTAATCCGATTGACCTGAAATTTTGCAGGCATACTCAGGACTCAAGGGGCTACGACTTTCATGTTTTGAGGAATTCATAAATCCGTACATAGCATTAAGAAAAATGAAGCCGAAGTTCAGTCGTTAAACTGTCCTGTTTTCCCAGTTTTGCCGTTATCGCACGCCGAAGTCGCACGGTCCGTTCCTACGATTTTTATACCAGATTTCCAGCCATTTTGATACCAAATAACCTTATGTAACTTAGTTCTTAATTGGTCCGAAATTCCCTTCCCAAAACAGTCCAAATTTAACAATCATCAACCACAATCCCTAACCAAATTTCATTTGCACCAATGAACTTAATCCAACCTCTCACTAACCAAACTCTATCTCACTAACCATAAGCTAAGCTAAATTAGCCTAATAGAGTTTAGGGTTTCTAACCTTCTTAAAATTAATTAACCTATACCAAATGGATTAAATCCTATTCTTACCCACACTAAGACACACATTAACCTTACTAACTTTAATCACCACTCGAACTTGTAACCAATACATAACTAGGGTTTAAATCTTAAATCCCTACTTAGGGTTTTCGAAATACTCCCGAAACCAAACGTTACCGCCCAACTAATGAATATATTAACATAGAACGGACTGGGGCCTCACAATGAACCTAGAAAATAGGATTTTTCACTTCGGTTTCAAATTGAGCAAAATTAGGTTTTCCCGATTTTCTCGCCGGATGAATTTTCGGTATGGAGCAAGGATTAAATTTGGTGAATAAAGTGACTTTTAAGTGAGAAATAATATGTGATTAGGAGAAATGAAATAAAGTTAGTGAATGGGAAGTAAAAACCCTAGTGCGGGTGTTTTTAAGGAAAATGGCGCGAACCGACGGGTCCCGCGCACTACCGTTTGAACGCACCACTTTCTTGCACCACAAGCTTATTGATATTTGAGCCAAAATATCTTCTTATATTCCAGCTAAGGGGACCGAAATTTGTGGCTTATAAGCAAGGGGAAGAAAGAGAAAAAATTAGTGGCTAAGAATTGTCCAAGTGTTAGCCAAATTGTGGTCTTAATTAACTCTAACCTTCTTACTTCTTATAAGACAAAAATCAGCTTCATTTCTCTTCATTTTCTGCCAAGGGAGCCGAGAGAGGGAGAGGGAAGAACAAGAGTGAGCTTTCTTCATTTCTTCTTGATTCATGCTACAAAGTGAGGAATCCAAAGAACTAAACCGATTAATCTTGTCTTTGAGGGGTTAGATAGTGTTTGGTGGTGAAAGTTTGGCAAGGGAAAGCTTGGGGCTGCCCTTAGTGATCTCTAACCAAGAGCTGGACTTCAAACCTGGAGTATAGTTGAACGTGAATACTTGAAGCACTATATTTTGTGTGAGTGATCCCTCGACTGTCCCAAAGTTACTTTTGAACTAATTCTTGCATTTATTACTCCATTGCATATCATTTGGGGGTTCGGGTGTGTGCCATGACATAATTTGGCTCCAATGAGTTCCTGGAAAGTCTTGTGCTTAGAACCAATGTCTCCACTATTGTTTACACGTTCTTTGGAGCACGATGGCTCCTTACTTCTGTTTCATGGTTACATGATCTAAACGAGCATTGGATATTTAAGTACAAGAACTTCACTGGCTCACATGAGCAATAAATGAACATTTGATTACTGCATCATGACATCATATTAATGCTTTATTGTGAAATATACTTGGCTATTGATTTTACTGGTCACTCGCTGAGCTTCTAGCTCACCCCCTATTATCTTCTTCTCCCCACAGGGATCGAGGTAAAGGAAGACCTTGTATTTGGATCTTTGTGTGGCTGGATGGCGTACATCTTGTATAGTTTAGTTTTGGTTTTGATTTATGTACTTTTGGGCTTGTATAAATATTTGGAATTGAATCGGATGTAAATCTACATTTTTCGCTTAGAACTAGTTTCCGCTTCGATTGTGATATGTAAATTTTGGAGAATATGATGTAAAAGTTGAGTTTTATCTTGTAATTCATTCGAGGACTGTAGGGAATGACTGAGTCCTGGCGAGAGCTGGGCAGGCGGCCCGTTGACCCCTCTGGTTCGCCTTAGGGGAAAATGGGGTCGTTACAATTGGTATCAGAGCTTAGGTTCCAGATCTCTGTAGCGTATCCTAGAGTTAAAGTTTAGGATGTTTGGCTGTGAGAGTAATTTGAATATTATGTGAACGAGGAGCTATTGTATCCTAGTGGTACAAAGAAATTTACTGTTTGAGAATTCCTTATTTGGGACTTGTAGAAAAAAAAATTGAGGAATTAGATGACTAGTGAAAGATTGGACGAATTTGAATTCTAGTATGTTTGTAAGTGTGGAAGGAATTGAGGTGATTCCTAGTACTGGCCATGGCCATGGATAAAAGGTGAGATGTGATAGTCAAATTTTATGAGTAATGATTTTGAACCAAGATAAAAGTACCAAAGGAATAAAATGCATTTTCGCCCCCTACTTTCTAAAGAAATTTTGTTTTGGGATTTTGACGAAAAGCTAGGATGTACTAGTTTTATTTGTATGCAATGATTGGAAATAAGATATATATGCTTTAAGTATGTGTAATTTGCCGATTTTAGTAAAAATGTGAGTTTTACTTGAAGTTCAAATTCGAAAAGTTGTGAATACCTGATGAGCTTGTTGAATTTTGTATATGATGGGTTAATACCAGGATAACAATTTCTAAACTAAGTTTTCCCCTTGATTGTATACCGGCATATTCTCACACTTGAATTGGTCCATGCTTTATACGAAGAAAAATATATATATATCCTGAGTTTTTCAGAGAATGGCAAGCTTATGTTTACTAATGTGAATCCTGAACTTGATAAGATTTTGATTACTTTAAACACTCATCTTATGTTTTAAAATTCTTGACTTTCAAGAAGAGTGAGCCAATTTTAAATGTACGGATTGAGACAACTTTGAGATATAGAGTGGCTGTATTCAAGAGTACGAAGTTAGTGTGAATTGACTTGGGTTCCATTTGACACGTTAGTTAGCAAGTGTATTCATTCTTGGGTTTGAACTTGGAACTTGCGACTGTACTATAGAACCTAAGATTGGTTATTCTTGGAGATGATGGCATTTTGAACTTCGACATGGATAACCTTTGACTTCGGCTTGTGTTATGGATTTCTTGGATCTAATGTCGTGAAGGCATGTAATCTGATTGAAATGAGCAATAATTGGACCATGTGGAAGACCTAGGAAGGGTGGTCCACATCGTGAGACTTTTGTATCTAGCTTACCTATGCTTTTATCTTTTATGGTACCTAAGTGTTTATATACAAATTCCGACATATTGGCCTTATTTTATGACTTTTAACTCAGGTTATAACTTTTGATATATGTAATAAATCATGACCTGATTTTAAATGTTTTTGCAACTAGTATACGTGTTAAGTTCTTTCATGCTTAGTTAATCCTTTTCCTGCACTTACAGATTTTTATTAAGTATGGTAGCAGGGCTAGGAGTAAAGGGCTGTGACCGAGGGTTTAGCCAACTCCGTATTCATGGGAGAAATTGATGGACAGATTCATACAATTTAATAGGTCCCTAGTACTGAATATGAATCGAAAATAAACCCGAAGATCAGATCTACTAGTGTATAATGGATTAATCTAGTCGGAAACTTGGTGAAATTTTCTTGTGCGCAACATATGTTAGGGTTGGTTCTGTGCCAATATTACAACCTTAGGAAGTTTGAACCCCGAAAGTATTGTACTGGGTTGATAAGAGAACTCGAACTGCCTGAAACCGATTAGACTGAGCTTACTTGAGACTTGAACCTGTTTAGGCTAGTGTGCCTTACGTACCTTGATGGACCTAATTTGGCTGAATATATGGAATGTGAACTTGAATCTTGTGACTGCTTAGGAATGTGATTTGCTGGGCATAAGTTGGACGAGTGAGTTCTTAATTGTACTGGTGCTCCATGAACCTAAAGCATTTGACCCTGCTTTTGAACCTCTTTCTATTCGTGCTGCATGAACCTGAAATATTCCGTTCTGTTTTGAACCTATTTGTTTGAACTCTACTGTTACCCTACTCGTGAACTTACTCGTACTCATATGGTTGTAGACCGGCTACTACTCTTCTGTAGCGGTTGAACTGAACCTCTCTGGTGGGGCATTGCCTGTTGTGTTGTCCAGCACCGCCATTCTTCTGGCGAGGCATGCCTGTTGTGTTGTCCATCACCACCAGAGATGGAATTATGAACTGAGGTTCTCTGGCGAAGTTTAGCCGATGTGCTAACTTGTTGTGTTGTCCAGCACCGCCAGGGACGAATACATGAACTGAGGTTCTCTGGCGAAGTTTAGCCGATGTGCTAGCTTGTTGTGTTGTCCAGCACCGCCAGGGACAAATACTTGAACTGAGGCTTTTGGTGAAGCATAGCCGTTGTGCTAGCTTGTTGTGTTGTCCATCACCGCCAGGGCCAACTTACTGAACTGAAATTCTTTGGTGAAGCATAGCCGTTGTGCTAGCTTGTTGTGTTGTCCAGCACCACCAAGGATGAATATTTGATCTAAAGTTTCGCTATATCCTGCATTTCTTCCGAATATCTGGGACTTTACGTCCAACCTCAAGCGTTTTGCCTGTTTTATCTAATCACTTGATTAACTCCCTAGTGGACCATGACTATTGGATAAGTTGGATCGGCGTGATATTTAGTACTTGAATTTGATAAGTGATTATTTAATAAGCCATGCTTTACTGGATCATGAATTACGATAAGTGAGATTAGAGTGATTCTTAGTATGTGATTGATCTTTTAGATACTTGATCTGATTAGTATTTGATTATGATAAGCGAGATTGAAATGATTCTTAATACGTGATCGACTTTCGAGAACTATTTTAATCTGATTAGTACAAGTTGGAATGTCGAGGACGACATTCTTTTAAGGAGGGGAGTTTGTGACGCCCCGAGGCAGAAGAAAAGGGAAAAATTTCTGGTGAATAGAGTTTTGTGGGAAAATCCGGCCAGAAGCCGTGCAAATTCCTTATATTTTTCTTAAAATTCCCTTTTCTTTGACAAATACCACTTTATAATGGCCATACTACTCAATCACCCCACAATAAGTGCCAATGAACCTAGAAAATAGGATTTTTCACTTCGGTTTCAAATTGAGCAAAATTAGGTTTTCCCGATTTTCTCGCCGGATGAATTTTCGGTATGGAGCAAGGATTAAATTTGGTGAATAAAAGTGACTTTTAAGTGAGAAATAATATGTGATTAGGAGAAATGAAATAAAGTTAGTGAATGGGAAGTAAAAACCCTAGTGCGGGTGTTTTTAAGGAAAACGGCGCGAACCGACGGGTCCCGCGCACTACCGTTTGAACGCACCACTGGACCACCACTTTCTTGCACCACAAGCTTATTGATATTTGAGCCAAAATATCTTCTTATATTCCAGCTAAGGGGACCGAAATTTGTGGCTTATAAGCAAGGGGAAGAAAGAGAAAAAATTAGTGGCTAAGAATTGTCCAAGTGTTAGCCAAATTGTGGTCTTAATTAACTCTAACCTTCTTACTTCTTATAAGACAAAAATCAGCTTCATTTCTCTTCATTTTCTGCCAAGGGAGCCGAGAGAGGGAGAGGGAAGAACAAGAGTGAGCTTTCTTCATTTCTTCTTGATTCATGCTACAAAGTGAGGAATCCAAAGAACTAAACCGATTAATCTTGTCTTTGAGGGGTTAGATAGTGTTTGGTGGTGAAAGTTTGGCAAGGGAAAGCTTGGGGCTGCCCTTAGTGATCTCTAACCAAGAGCTGGACTTCAAACCTGGAGTATAGTTGAACGTGAATACTTGAAGCACTATATTTTGTGTGAGTGATCCCTCGACTGTCCCAAAGTTACTTTTGAACTAATTCTTGCATTTATTACTCCATTGCATATCATTTGGGGGTTCGGGTGTGTGCCATGACATAATTTGGCTCCAATGAGTTCCTGGAAAGTCTTGTGCTTAGAACCAATGTCTCCACTATTGTTTACACGTTCTTTGGAGCACGATGGCTCCTTACTTCTGTTTCATGGTTACATGATCTAAACGAGCATTGGATATTTAAGTACAAGAACTTCACTGGCTCACATGAGCAATAAATGAACATTTGATTACTGCATCATGACATCATATTAATGCTTTATTGTGAAATATACTTGGCTGTTGATTTTACTGGTCACTCGCTGAGCTTCTAGCTCACCCCCTATTATCTTCTTCTCCCCACAGGGATCGAGGTAAAGGAAGACCTTGTATTTGGATCTTTGTGTGGCTGGATGGCGTACATCTTGTATAGTTTAGTTTTGGTTTTGATTTATGTACTTTTGGGCTTGTATAAATATTTGGAATTGAATCGGATGTAAATCTACATTTTTCGCTTAGAACTAGTTTCCGCTTCGATTGTGATATGTAAATTTTGGAGAATATGATGTAAAAGTTGAGTTTTATCTTGTAATTCATTCGAGGACTGTAGGGAATGACTGAGTCCTGGTTAGAGCTGGGCAGGCGGCCCGTTGACCCCTCTGGTTCGCCTTAGGGGAAAATGGGGTCGTTACAAACTGGGTGTTGACCCCTTCATAAGAAATGTAGATCTTGGTTTTAGCTTCAAAACAGTATAAAGTGCGTCCAAATCCAAGTTCCGTAGCTCCAGTTATAACCAAAACAAGATCGGTTGTCAGAACTGCCTTTGAATTTGGACAGATCTGACAGGAACTTTGGACCCATTTTTCACCCTGCTCTGTATTGATTCAGGTTTTGGGCAAAACATAAAAGTTTTAGCATTTTGACATAGATTTGAACGCTTTGGAATTTCCTGGTTTGGATTTGCGAGCTGTGATTATACGTCGCAAACATACCCTGTCCGTCACCCTAAAGTGCAAACTGTACTGTTTATTCCATAATTTCGACCTACTTCGATTTCCATTTAGATCGAGATTAAGGTACCTCATGAAAATTTTAGCCCTTCCTCTTAGCTTCGTAACGGTATTTCATGCACTTTAGTCCGACATTCCTAGCCCAACTTATGATCAAAACAGTTTGGGACAGTAACTATGCCCATTTCCGTTTGCCGGCCGTTTCCATTTCCGTTTGCCAATTGAACACATGCATGTGCCAATTTTGTCGTTTTGCTTAATTTACGCACTTTAGTAGCTGTTTGTGTGATAA
The DNA here is from genome assembly GCF_003713205.1 of Coffea eugenioides. Lineage (NCBI taxonomy): Eukaryota > Viridiplantae > Streptophyta > Magnoliopsida > Gentianales > Rubiaceae > Coffea > Coffea eugenioides. The sequence continues at coordinate 597 of NW_020862343.1, read as the reverse complement.
TATGGCTCAACCTTCTGCTACAGGCGGTGACGGGCTAGACGGAGCCAGTGGGGCCCACTAGCTGACGACTTGAATTCATTTCCGTACTTTCTCTCCTTATACTTACTCTTTAGGTGAGTAATCTGGGTTTTTGTGTAACGCAATGCTAATATGAGTTTACTATGAAAAATGGGCACCTAGGCGAGGGTGTACTTTATGGCACTCGACCTAAACCCCATTAGTTGCTATTGATACCTGTGAAATATGATTTTGTGATTTGTTATGGAGCATTCATTGCTTGTAAAACATTTGCGGAGCAATTATTGCTTGTGACGCAATTTGAGAGCATTTATTGCTTGAACTAGAGCATTTATTGCTTGAACTAGAGCATTTATTGCTTGAACCAGAGCATTTATTGTTTGAACTACGATTTTCGATCAGTTATTGCTTGAAAATATTTTAGAGCATTTATTGCTCGGTGAACTTGAGCGGCTTCATGTCTCTTCTGTCACGCCCCACCTTCCCTGAGGCGAACCAGAGGGTTCGGCAGGGCCGCACATGCCAAGCCTCGCGCGGGATCACTCGTTCACTACAATTCCTCAATTGAATTTCAAAGAT
>NW_020862342.1:0-24150 GCF_003713205.1 Coffea eugenioides | reverse complement strand
TGCATGATTTGGCTTTGGAGGTCTTCATAAGAAATGTAGGTTTATGTTTTGGCATCGAAACTCCATAAGATTCGCTTCAATCCAATAAGTGTAGTTTCAGTTGTGCTTATTGTGCCGAAAGGTGTATTCTATAGTCTATAATGTGTATGTGGTTGATTTGAGTTGCATTAGTGTTGCTTGCAGGATGGAAAAGTAAGGAAATGTAGGGGATATGCTGTCCAAATTTTGGGAATGTTGGATTCCTTCGAGTTTGATTTGATTTGGGATATATATAAGATAGGCTTTTGGGGTTGTTCGAGCCCTAGGTTTTCACATTACCTTTTTGTTCCCGAAATCATGTTTTGCACACTTGCATGAGTAATTAGTTGGCGAGATCTACGACTTGTAGTCGAGCCTTATTTGTGCATTTTATTTATTGGAATTGTGGCTAAGGGAACCATAATTGTTTACCTTGGCTATTCTAGGGTTTCTTGGTGATTAGAGCCCTATCTTGGTTGAAACTCTGCTTTAACTGGTGAGTGTACCACTCCCCTGAATTGTTGTTTATTTGGTTCATCTATACTTGAAATGTGTGACATGGATAACTATGAACTCTGTTATTCTGAATGAGACGAGGGTGTATTTTATCACACTCGTTCTCTTGCCTGTATTGAATGAACTGGAATCTATTACTTGTACTTGTTATGAACTTGAACTTGTTACTTGCGCTTGTTATGAGATCGTTTGGAAGTGTGTCCAACTATCTTCCTGTTAACTTGAGTTCAACCTCATGGGGAGTTAATTAAGTCGAGCCAGCAAGGGTTTGGTCGAGATAATTGACAATCCATGGGTGCCTGTTCCTAGAAAATCTTTGGGTATTGAGACTCTTGATTCCGGTATACTTGAGTATTACCATTCCTGTTCCTGTTCGGCGTTCTGGCCCGATAAGAGGTATGTTTGGTGAACGAGATTTTGGCGTAAGAGGGGTCTACAGACATAAGTGTGTCATTAAACGTTGACGGAGAGTCAACAAGGCTGGATCAAGTATTGCAACGGGGATTTGGCTCCTGAGGGCCACCTGTATCCTTTAAATTATAGTGTTCATTCATTTCTCTTACTTGATGTGTATATGTGCCCTAAAAGTGTTTTCTCATGATTTCTACTGTTATACTTTTGGTAACTCATTGAGCTTCTAGCTCACCCCGTTCTGTTATCCTTGTTTTCCTTACAGGGAACCATTTTTTTTGGAACTGTGATTTTGAAGCACGAGTTGATCTAGTTTAGATTATTTCGTTATAGCTCTCAATGGTTGGCAACCCCAAATTGTTACTTGATTTCAAAATGGATCCCTTCTTGATTGCATAAAATACGAATGTGTTTATAAAAAGCGTGTACTCATGTTCATGTGTTATTATTTGGTTGTATATGCTCATTCAAGGAGTATATGAAGTTACTTGTATTCGATTGGGTCCCGGTCGGATTGTGACGTGGTAGGCACTATTCACTTTCCGTTTCAATTTTTATTTTTCTGTTTCGTGATTTTTGTTGTGTTTAAGCGCACTGCTGTATTTCGACACGTTTTGAGTTGTGTATAACCGTCTTAGTAGTCCTGGCGAGAGTTGAGCAGGCGGTCCGCCGAACCCTTTGGTTCGCCTTAGGGTGAGGTGGGGCTGTCACAGGTGGTATCAGAGCTGCTTCGCGTGGTCGCTGTGCGGACTGAGTTTGGGGCCAGGTGGTGTTGTGGTCTCGCTCATGTGAATGAGTGTAAGGGACTAAGTGCTCTTTTGAGCGTAAGCTATGAATCACGGTGTATTCTAGGTTTTAAAACATTATTTTAGTACTTGGAGATGATAGATACATATGTCAGGTAAGAATTACAAATGTAGATGATTTACTCTTGGGACTGGCCAGCTCGAGTGGTGAATTATCTTATTTTGGATTCTTATACCTGAATACTAAATGGGATGGAAGCCTAGGTTAGAAATGACTTGGCGAATTAGACATCTGATTCTACGGAACTTTATATGATGCGTGAATGATTAACCCTGCCTAAGAGATAAATTGTGATTTCTTGTAAATTACGGATGGAACCCTGGGGGGGAAGCTTTTCGTTAGTTGCTTTTGTACTCCTAGTCCAGTTCGTAGTGTGTACTATTGAATGACCCCTTACTTCCATAGGATTTATTTTGCCTGTATCTAACTGACTGTTACTGTGTGATTTGTTTGATATAGTTGTGTTACATGTATATTTGCTTTTGAATTGATTCGGATGTATTATATATATATCTGACTGACTGACCTCGCTAGTTTGTATATTGTATTCGCGCCTCGAGTCTAGATTAGTTAATCCAATGGAAAGAACTCGTAGTGGACGAGGCCGGGGTTGTGGATGTAGGCAACCCTCGAATGAAGGGAGAAATCGGGAACCAATGCCTGAACCCAACCCTGAACCTAGAATGGACCCTAACGTTCAGGTAGCTGCCGCCATTCAACGAATGACCCACTTGTTGGCTCATGTGGTGGAGCAACAAGGTCAAAACCCTAATTCCAGCCCTGGAAACCCTGGTAATCACGTGGAAAGCGAGGACAAGGCTCTCGAAAGGTTTCAGAAGTTTTCGCCACCGAAGTTTATTGGGGGGTCCGATCCGGATGTGGTCGAAAGATGGCTAGAAAAGATGGTTGACATCTTTGCTGCCCTACACTATACAGAGGAGAGGCAGGTGACTTTTACTGTCTTCCAACTGGAAGGGGCGACCCGTTCCTGGTGGAATGTAATAAGACAGAAATGGGACCGAGAACAAACGCCCAGGACATGGGTGAATTTCATGAGGGAGTTCAACGCTAAATTCTTCCCTCATCTAGTTCAATAACGGAAGGAAGACGAATTTATCCGGTTTCGCCAGAGGACCCAGACTGTCGCCGAGTACGAGAGCCAATTCACGCGACTGTCCAAATTTGCACCCGAACTCATCATGACCGAACAACGAAGAATAAGACGCTTTATCCAAGGCCTGAATGTGGAGATCCAGAAGGATCAAGCTGTAGCCCAAATTAACGCCTTCAGTGATGTCGTGGAGAAGGTTTAACGAGTAGAAAATGCTAGGTTACAAGTGAGAAACTTCCAAGCCAAGAAAAGGAGATTTTTTTGAAGTAGTTCGGAGCAAGGAGATGAAAGTACGCCTCCTAACATTGGAAGGGGAAACGGGAAAGTACAACTACCAGGGATATCAAGTAGTGCATCACAGAAAGGCTCAGTCTCCGCTTCCCGTGGTCCCTGCGGGTGTGAGAACCTCGAAAAATACCTATATATATATATTCATTTATGCATATGTCATTTTGCATTTTTGATTCTTAAATAAATTCTAACTTTAATTCTACTTGTTCTTAAATAAGTACGTAAAAATAGTTTTATGTTACAAATAATTTAATTGTGCAAAATATTGAGTTATTTGATTCTCGCCAAGTTAGAATAATATTTCTTGATGTAAACTATTTTATTGTTTTAAGATTAATTCCTTGAATTTCCGATAGCTAGTTTTAAGCGCTAATAATGTTGAGTGTTAACGGGAACCTTAGCATTAAGATGAAGTCGATAAATTTTAGGCAAAAATTGTTATAAGTACACTTAGTATACTTAGGACGTTAAAATCTCGATAATCGAATCTTTGCGAGATTAGCACATTATTAGGCATACAAATTACATTTGGGATAGATTTTGGAATTTGACGAGAATTGAGGACTTAAGTGGAAATTTGGAGGAAACGTGAAAAGACTAAAATATCCCTCCACTATCTCAAAAATTTCCATGCAACCATCAAAACTCTCTCGGCCAACCCTTAAAGCCACAACATTTCCATCTCTGCCGAAGTGCATTTCTTTTTCTCCACTCACCATTTCCTCTCAAACACTCCACCACCCTTAAACCACGAATCCTCTCCACTAGCTCACCTCAACCACAACAATACCCTCTGCCTTGGAACCATCGAAGAGAGGAAACCAGAGAGGGAGACGGAGCTGCATTCTGCACAAAATCGAGAGAGTGAGAGTTCAGCTTCCTTCACCTTCTGACCGTAGACTAGAAAGAAAAGAGAGAGTGACTCGCAGCCTTCTTCATCCCATCCGTGAGCTGGTGAAAAGGCCGAGAGTTACCATTTCCTCCATTCCGCGTGCAAGCTTGAGCAAGAGAGGGAGTTGGCAGGCTGCAATCCTGTGCTGACCGAGAGTGAGCCGAGAAAGAAAAAAAAATTGCAATTTCTTGTTGCGTGAGCTAAGCTTCAAACTGAGGTAAACTCTGGTCCTAGACTAGCTAATTAGAGATAGATGAGATTGTTTAAGAGCTTGCATGTGATGGTTAAGCACTTGGACGATGAAATCAAAGGATAAGAAATCTGATTTTGATGGAGATGGTTTTGCCGAGAGCCTGTTCAGGAAATGCAGTCCTTAATCTGCTTATTTGTGACAATCTGAGCTCATAAATGTAATTAGCTAAGTAAAAATTAGATGATTAAGTCTTGCATGAGGATAATCAGTCGGCTAAGCAAGAAATAAAGATGAAACAAAAGAATTTGCTGCATGCAAGATCATTCGAGAATGGTTGAACAAAATTCTGGAATTGTGGATGATAATAGTTGCTGTCCGAACTTGATTTAAACTAGAACTGATAGTAATTCCATTAATTAGTCATGCATGTTGGTTTTGAGTACTTAATACAAGGTTTTAGCCGAAGAAAAATTCGGATTTATGACCAATTAGCTGCTGGAATTTTTCCAGTTTAGCCGAGAGAAGAAGGAAAGAATTTTCCAGATTTCTTTTGCGAATTTTGGGTTCTAAAATTATGTTATAATCTGTAATACATCGTATAGAACTTTAACTTCATTATGCATGAAAGATTTTAACATAAATGAAGAGTTTATTGGAGGAATTCCTTGCTTTAAAGATGGATTGCTGCTGAAAATTTTCAGCATGGCTGAGAGAAGGAAACAGAATTTTATCCAGCTTTCCTTTTGAATCTTTGGCTGTAAATTTCATATTGTTGCACAAGATACACCGTAGCATGATAACTCCACTCTGCATGTTGAGCTGGAGTGGAAAAATGAAGAATTTGTGGAGAAAGTTTCACATTTAAACTGTCAAATTGTTGGAAGATTATATCTTAGATGATGTCAGATTTATGGGGACGTCTTGGTGGAAGAATTTGCTGAAATTACTTGTTATTTGATTCATTTCATGTTGGACAGATTATAAGCTTTATGTTTAGTGTTTCTAGCAAGTAAAAGATGGAGATTTAATGGACATCTTGAATTGACATTTGCTGGAATTTTATTGACTATTGAAGCTCTTGGCCATTTGAGTAATTTTTGCAAGAGTTTAATTTTTGGTGAATTTGTTCAAGTGGTTGGCTGAAACGTATTTGGAAGGTCCATGGTTTGTGATTTGGAATTGTTTTGATACCTTGGACTTCCTTTGTTGAATGTTATTTGGAATTGAATCTGTTGAGACCTAGGGCTAATGATTGATGAAGCCCTAGTGAAATTGATGTTTGAATTGTGTTTTGGCTATTTTGGCAACCGGGAATACAATGTGCAAATGATTTGAAATCGTGAAATCCGTTTTGGTCTGTTGAATTTGAGTACTTTTAAATCAAGCTTTGTGGAATTATTTTATCTTACTATCAAGTTATAGAAATTGAGAATAGCACGTTAATATTAAAATTTAAATGACAGGGCTTTTAAAACCTTGCTAACTAGTTAATTCTTTTCTTTGCTTAAACTAGTTTTATTACTTTTAGGAAATAATCGTATTAACTTCTAAACTTTAAATTTTTTGTAAAATTATTCCTGGCTAGTTGTTTGAGGAAAAATTGTTAAAAACATGAGATTTTAATTATTATAAAAAGAAAGGCTTAGAAAACTTGTTCGGTAAGAAAATTTGTTTGAATTAAATTGATTTTAGTTACCCTCTAGAAAGAAAAGTATCTTTAAAGAAACCATACGAAATATTTTATCGCTTTATTAGCTTTAATTCTAAGAGATGTAATGATTTATTCTGAGAAAATAAACTAGTTATATACCAGATAATATTTTATATATAAGCCAAGAGTTTGTATAGTAAAACTTATAGTTTTTTTTAAAACTTGGTTTTCTACGGTTTAGCGGTAGCGGGGGCGTGGACTTCGATTCCCAGCTTGACTTTTGAGCTTCACTCTTGGTGAGTGTCCCTGCTTGTTCTATATTTATTTGGTTAAAGTGCTTTCACGACTCGATATGCGGTAATTGGAAAATGATTGCTGTCCCATCGAAGTGAGCAGTGTGTACTTTATCACACTAGCCTTTCGAGTGGTGACTTGTTTGAAGTGTTTTTCGTGAATATTTTGCTTGCGCTTGCTATAAGTGTTGGACGTAAAGTCGTTGGGTGAATCCCTCGACCAGTCTGTAAGTGTTGGACGTAAAGTCGTTGGATGAATCCCTCGACCAGTCTATAAGTGTTGGACGTAACGTCGTTGGGTGAATCCCTCGACCAGTCTAAGGTATACTCGGGTATTACCACTTTCATGCTTGGCGTGCGGGCCCGGTACAGGGGTAAGATTGGTGGTCGGAGTTAAGAAAAATAAAAAGATCTACACGGACCTTAGGTAGTGAAAGTTGACGGAGGGTCAACTACGGAGAAATTTGATCAAGCTCGTGGGGAAATGGCTCCTGAGAGCCCTGTATCCTATCTTGTGCTGTTAAACGCTTTCCTAATTGTTTACTTAATTGAAGTTAATACTCGCTATTTGTTTTATGCGATTGCATGTTTTGGGGCACCACTGAGCTTTAGCTCACCCCACGTTATTTTGTTTTCCTTGACAGGTCTTGGCATGTGAGAAAACTCTGAAATCTACTTTACTTGTTATGAATGTAATTCGAATTAAGCAGTGTAGCTTTGTTTTGGGTTGCCACTTGAAGCTGGAAAAGTGCAAACCCTGGTTTTGTTCTTGGCTTGTAAGAATGTATTTGGCTTGTATGAATTTGTTAAATGGGATTGTTTGACTTTATTCCGTGGTTTGTAACGCGTAAGGTATTTAAGAATCGACGAGTCGCTATCTTAAAGTGCTGTTATCTCTGAAGTTAATGTGGTCTTGGTTATTGGTCTATTTTGGTGGATCAATATTGTAATAGCTTAAGCTATACTTCGGAAGGATTTGGGCTAGATTTCTTGCGTGAGTCCTGGCGAGAGCTAGGCAGACGGCCCGCCAACCCTCTGGTTCACCTTAGGGGAAAGTGGGGTCGCCACAGGTGGTATCAGAGCCTAGGTTAGAAGAGTTATTTGAAAGACATATTAGATATGTTAGAAACCCTAATCCTTTCTAGAAGTAAGAAATGAGGCCATTAGATATGTCTTAAGTGATATCTGAACCAGTTAGCTATTTAAGTTTTAACCTTTGGGTTTTAATTCTTTGGCTGGTATGGAAAACGGAAATGGACATGCTAATGGTGATGGAGTGACTAATGGACACGTAGAGCCGCTTAGATCCATCTCATATAGGCCACGAGGTGGAGGAGCTCGTGTGCGGTATACACCAGCTGATAGGTATCCTCGATGCCAGTGTAGGGCTACATACGCTTACCCTAATGAGTTAGTGCTATCTTTAGACGATGAGCGCCGCCAGCTGTGGGATGCTAATCATACCTTGACCCAGGATGCTGAGGAGTTGAGCATCATGGTTGACACCCAGTTCGACCGTATACCCGACTTAGAGATGAGGCTAGCGGCTGAGCATGCTAGGTTGGAGGCTGCTTGTGTGGAGATTGAGCGACAGAGGTCTCAGGTGACTCGATTAGCTGAGGGGATACGTGATAGGAGTGCTGGTATTAGGGCTGACGCCACTATGATGATGGATGAGGCCACGAGTATTCTTCAGGGTAATGCTCAGGCGAGTGGCGAGGAGGACCCGGAGGAGGATCCGGAGGAGAACGTTGCTCCTGGTAGCCCTGCTGAGGGTTAGGTTAGGTCTGACTTGATAGTACTGGATATGTAGGGATAGAAAGGGGGACATTTGTTAGGTCATCAAATTTTGTCTAGTTGGATGACTTACTTTTAAGGCACCACATCCCTAATTTTTTGTTAAACTCATGTGCCTTACTTTTGGAAAGTGTCCCAACCCGTTATTGTATGACTCTCACGTGGAAATATATATTAAGCATTTTATTCTTCTTTTTCTCAATTTTGATGTTGATTTTATTTACAAAGATAAAACTAATAAAAAATAATATTCTCGCCTAATTGCCTTATTTCTCAATAATAGGCATAACTAGGTCATGGATCGACAAGTGATAGGTAGGGGACGTGGGAGACCAACTAGACAACACCCCGAGGAGGGTGGTGATAGGGAACCTGAGGTCAATCAAGATCAAGTGGCCACCGCAATTAATCGAATCACTGATGTCCTAGAACGCTTGACTGAGCACCAAGCCTCTGGACAAGTGCATCACCAAGGAGGCCCAGCCGATACTGAGGATCGGGCACTGGAGAGATTTTTGAAGTTCGAACCTCCCAAGTTCTATGGAGGACCTGAACCGGAGGTAGCCGAAGGCTGGTGGGAGAGAATCTCCGACATTTTCGCAGCCTTAAACTATGCGGAAGAAAGACAAGTGACTTTCGCCGCATTCCAGTTTGAGGGAGCTGCTCGCTCCTAGTGGAACCTGGTTAGGGTTAACTGGGACAGGAATCATACTCCCAGGACCTGGGCGAATTTCACTAGGGAGTTCAACGCCAAGTTTCTTCCACCTCTCATCTAGGAGAAGAGAGAGGATGACTTCATCAAATGTAGGCAAGGGGCGATGAGTGTCGCCGAATATGAGGTCCAATTCACAAAATTGTCCCGTTTTGCTCCTGAATTGGTAGCCACGGAACGAGGGCGTGTAAGGAAGTTTGTGCAGGGACTAAATGTGGAAATTCAGGAAGGTTTAGCTGCCGTTCGATTGGACACATTTGCCGATGCTGTCGAGAGAGCCCAAAGGGTTGAAGTAGCCAGAGCCCAAGTAAAATCTTTTTAGGCTAAGAAAAGATTTACCCCTAGTAGCAGTCGGGAGCCGACTTATGGAAGTGCTCCACCGGCCAAAGTGGGTCGAGGAACTAGTGGAGTGAATAGTCCTGGAGCACCACGAGGCGCTCTAGCGAGAGGAACTGGGGCAAGAAATGCAGGGGGGAAGAGATAATGGAGCTAGAGGGGGACCAACTGGAAGGGGTCAACCTAGGAACGCCTCGCAAGAAGGTCGTGCGATAATTTCCCAGGTGACTTGCGCGTATTGCAAGAGAATTGGCCATACTGAGGACGGTTGCTGGAAGAAACAAGGAAAGTGCTTGAAGTGCGGAAGCAGTGAGCACAAAATTTCTGGTTGCCCAAAAATGCAAGACGATGGTACCCTGAATGCTAGACCAGCCAATTCTGGAAGAAATAGGCCGGAAGTTCCTGCTAAGGTGTACGCTATAGATGACCAACCTGTACCTGATTCCTCGAAAGTTGTGGAAGGTACTCTTCCAATTTTTCATCGATTAGCTAGAGTACTAATTGATTCTAGCGCAACTCACTCGTTTGTGAATCCAATTTTTATGTCCGAAATTAATGTACAACCTGTTAAATTACCCTTCGATCTTGAGGTTAGGATACCTATGGGTAATAGGAGTATAATCACTAGCCTGGCCTATAAGAACTGCGAATTCTGGGTTGGAGAGCGTAAGATGCTAGTAGACCTAGTCAGTTTGGACATAAAAGGGTATGATGTTATCATAGGAATGGATTTCCTAACTCATTACCATGCTAAGCTTGATTATAGAGCAAAAGTGGTAGAATTTTGGATTCCTGGGGAAGCAACCCTGAAATTGGATGTGAAAGGTAGGTTAGCATCAACTGCCATGATTTCGAGAATTCGGGCAAGAAAAATGTTGTATAAAGGAGCGCAAGGTTTCTTAGCTTTTCTGATTAACGCTCCCAGTGACCAAGTGAAGTTAGAAGATGTACCAGTGGTACGGGAATTTCCAGATGTTTTTCCCGAAGAACTAAAAATATTACCGCCGGAGAGAGAAGTGGAGTTCAAGATTGACTTGGTGCCGGGAACGGCTCCGATTTCTAAGACTCCGTACCGAATGGCTCCTGCAGAGCTAAAAGAGTTGAAAATTCAACTGCAGGACCTACTGGAGAAAGGTTTCGTTAGAGAAAATGACTCACCATAGGGAGCACCCGTTCTATTTGTCAAGAAAAAAGACGGAAGCTTGAGGTTATGTATCGATTACCGAGGGTTAAACGAGGTTACAATTAAGAACAAATACCCTCTACCTTTGATCGATAGTTTATTTGATCAGCTGCAAGGATCTGTAGTTTTCTCTAAGCTGGACTTGAGGCAAGGGTATTACCAATTAAAAATTAAGAAGGAAGGCATACCCAAAACTGCTTTTAATACAAGATATGGACATTTTGAGTTTGCAGTCATGCCATTTGGATTAACTAATGCACCAGCTGCTTTCATGGATTTAATACAGAGAGTCTTTAAGAAGTATTTGGATCAGTTCGTAGTGGTTTTCATCGATGATATTTTGATATACTCTAAGACTCGAGAGGAAAATGTTAAGCATTTGGAGATAGTTTTACAGATATTAAGAGAGCATAAGTTGTATGCTAAATTCAGTAAGTGCGAGTTTTGGCTGGAAGAGATATCTTTTCTAGAGCATAAAGTTTCTAAAGAGGGAATTGCCGTGGATCCGGCAAAAGTTGAGGCCGTTATGAGGTGGAAACAGCCAGAAACTCCAACAGAGGTTAGAAGTTTCTTGGGTCTAGCAGGTTATTACAGGCGATTCATCAAGGACTTTTCAAGGATTGCTGGACCTATGACAGAGCTGACAAAGAAAAATAATAAGTTCATTTGGACTCCAAAGTGCAAATCAAGTTTTCAGGAGTTAAAGAGACGCTTAACATCAGCTCCTGTGTTGGCATTGCCTGATGGAGTAGAAGGTTATGTCGTATACTCTGATGCCTCTAGGGAAGGTCTAGGATACGTACTAATGCAAAAGGGTAAGGTAGTTGCCTATGCCTTTAGAAAATTGAAGTCTCACGAGTGTTTATCTCAATTCACATCTTTTGATGATTACAAAACAAATGGATGTTACTAATACTCTTTGTAGAGATCCTTTTCAGAAATAACACTAAACAGGTCTGTGGACTTAAAGCAAATAAAAGAAGACCAAAAAGGATGAAAAGTGCTGAGGAAGTTGTCGGACGCACAAAAGGAGAGTATCGGACGTCCGACATTCTTTGAGTATCTTCGGACGTGTGAAGAACTCAGACTCGGACGTCCGAAGAAGACAAGCCAGGGCTTCTACAATTACTGATCACGATCGGACGCTCAACACCTGAGTATCGGACGTCCGACAAGCGTTGCTGCACTTCGGACGCAACACTCTGGACACATCGGCCGTCCAAAGGAATTGAAGAGGAAAATTTCAAGTGTGCATCTTACCCTCGGACGCATGATGATCAGGGATCGGACGTCCTAAGAGATTCAAGAAAACTTCCAGAACTCATTGATCTCGTTCGGACGCATAAAAACTGAACATCGGACGTCCGACAGCACCAACGGCTAGTTGACTCTTCAGTTGCCTTCTACCCGTTGACAGCATTGATTGAAGAATTTTCTTGTCTCCTATAAAAAGAACAAAGTCAACCATCTCAGGACAACTTTGCACATCAAGTCTACATCAGATTGTGAGTGATTCAAGTGTTAGAATACTCCAAAGGAACATTTGTATTCTTAGCTTGTGCAATTCTCTTGTAGTTTTTCAAGTGTGACACAACTTCTTCAATAGTGTAGCATTGTGAGGGTTTTTCGTTTGTTTGTAAAACTTCCTTGCTTGACCAAGTGTAGGTTGGGGCAAGAAGGAAGTGATCCTTCCCTTGTACACAGAATATTGGTTGCAAGATTGTTCAACTTGAAGTAACCTGATATATAAAAGTGCTGTTCAAACTCCAGTAGAGCTTGAAGCCTGGTTTGTTTCACTATTTTCGTTTACAGCTTTTCTATATAAACTGTTCTCCTCTTCATCTTATGAATACCTGTGCTTTCGTGTAATCTGATCCATTGGGTGGTCTTTGAGAAAAGAAAAGTAGGCCGTGAAGAAAAGTGACCTATATCTTAGCTATTTTTTGTAAACCTAATTCATCCCCCCTCTTAGGTTGTCTTTGATCCTTACAACGAGCAAAATTACCCAACGCATGACCTAGAATTGGCCGCAGTGATCTTTGCCTTAAAGAAATGGAGACATTACTTGTATGGTGTGACCTTTGAAGTTTATACAGACCACAAGAGCCTTAAGTACTTGTTCTCCCAAAAGAAATCGAATTTGAGACAGAGGCGATGGGTAGAATTTTTAGAAGATTATGACTGTTCAATCAACTACCACCCAGGAAAAGCCAACGTGGTAGCAGACGCTCTAAGTAGAAAAGCCCAAGTAGCGGGGTTAATAGTAAAAGAATGGGACATGTTAGAAGAGGTTAGTAGTTGGAACCCTCGCTTGGAGAGATTGAAGATTTTATTTGGGAACCTGACATTGAAATCACCGTTGATGGAGCGTATTAAAGAGGCACAGAAAAGGGACCCCACGATCCAGAAAAGGTTGAAAAAGTGCAAAACGGAGAAAACCTAGATTTTAAACTAGGGTCTGAAGGAGAATTAAGGTTTCAAGATCGAATTGTGGTTCCAGTTGATGAAGAATTAAGGAAAGAAATTCTAGAAGAATCACATCGATCGAGGTATACTATACACCCAGGAGTGAACAAAATGTATCATGATGTGAAGGAATCATACTGGTGGGACGGTTTGAAAAAGGACGTGGCAAAATTTGTACAAAAATGTCTGATATGCCAGCAAGTAAAAGTTGAACATAAAAAACCTTCTGGTTTATTGCAGCCACTAGAAATCCCTGAATGGAAGTGGGACCACATAACCATGGATTTTGTAACGGGGTTGCCTCGAAGTCAAAAAGGATTTGATGCGGTTTGGGTAATAGTTGATAGGCTTACCAAGTCCGCACATTTGCTACCTATGAGTATGAGCTTTCCTTTGGAGAAATTGGCCAAGTTGTACACAAAAGAGATCATGAGATTGCATGGTATCCCTATAAGTATTGTGTCTGATCGAGATCCAAGGTTGTCTCGCGTTTCTGGCAGAAATTTCAAGAGTCATTGGGGGCCAAGTTGAAATTTAGTACTGCGTACCATCCCCAACCAGGCAGTGCGGAAAGAACAATTCAGACTTTGGAGGATATGCTGAGGTCGTGTATATTGGATTTTGGAGGTAAATGGAGCCAGTATATGGCCTTAGTAGAATTTGCCTATAATAATAGCTATTATGCGTCAATTCAAATGGCTCCTTATGAGGCATTGTATGGGAGAAGGTGTCGATCTCCGATTCATTGGAATGAAGTAGGAGAGAAGAGAATTTTGGATCCAACGGCTATACCTTGGATGGAGGAAGCTCATGAGAAAGTGAAAGTAATAGAGAAAGGCTTCAAACTGCCCAGAGTCGACAAAAGAGTTACGCCGACACAAGGAGGAAAGATCTGGAATTTGAAGTAGGAGACAAAATTTTCCTAAGAGTTAAACCCTTGAAAGCGGAGTAGTATCCAAGAAGGGTAGAAGCTAAAACCGAGGTATATCAGACCTTTTGAAATTTTGAAACGAATCGGAAAAGTGGCGTATCAACTGCAATTGCCTTCGAGCATGGCCAAGATTCACAATGTATTTCATGTTTCTATGCTCAAGAAATATCACCCCGATCCAAGCCACGTGTTGCAATTAGAAGGTATTGAAGTGGATGAGTCATTAACTTATGAGGAATGACCAGTTAAGATTTTGGAAAGAGAAGTGAAGGTATTGCGAAATAAGAAAATTCCTTTGGTGAAGATTCTATGGAAAAATCATGAAATAGAGGAAGCAACTTGGGAACTGAAAGAAACTATGCAGAAGAAATACCCTGAGTTATTTCATTAGAATGTGAGAATTTTGATGACAAAATTCATTTAAGGGGGGAAGAATGTGAGAACCTCGAAAAATACCTATATATATATATTCATTTATGCATATGTCATTTTGCAATTTTGATTCTTAAATAAATTCTAACTTTAATTCTACTTGTTCTTAAATAAGTACGTAAAAATAGTTTTATGTTACAAATAATTTAATTGTGCAAAATATTGAGTTATTTGATTCTCGCCAAGTTAGAATAATATTTCTTAATGTAAACTATTTTATTGTTTTAAGATTAATTCCTTGAATTTCCGATAGCTAGTTTTAAGCGTTAATAATGTTGAGTGTTAACAGGAACCTTAGCATTAAGATAAAATCGATAAATTTTAGACAAAAATTGTTATAAGTACACTTAGTATACTTAGGACGTTAAAATCTCGATAATCGAATCTTTGCGAGATTAGCACATTATTAGGCATACAAATTACATTTGGGATAGATTTTGGAATTAGACGAGAATTGAGGACTTAAGTAGAAATTTGGAGGAAATGTGAAAAGACTAAAATATCCCTCCACTATCTCAAAAATTTCCATGCAACCATCAAAACTCTCTCGGCCAACCCTTAAAGCCACAACATTTCCATCTCTGCCGAAGTGCATTTCTTTTTCTCCACTCACCATTTCCTCTCAAACACTCCACCACCCTTAACCCACGAATCCTCTCCACTAGCTCACCTCAACCACAACAATACCCTCTGAACCATCGAAGAAAGGAAACCAGAGAGGGAGAGGGAGCTGCATTCTGCACAAAACCGAGAGAGTGAGAGTTGAGCTTCCTTCACCTTCTAACCATAGACAATAAAGAAAAGAGAGAGTGACTCGCAGCCTTCTTCATCCCATCCGTGAGCTGGTGAAAAGGCCGAGAGTTACCATTTCCTCCATTTCCGCGTGCAAGCTTGAGCAAGAGAGGGAGTTGGCAGGCTGCAATCCTGTGCTGACCGAGAGTGAGTGACGCCCCCACTTCTCCCTAAGGCGAACCAAAGGGTATCTGCGGGATGCCTGCCCAACTCTCGCCAGGACTCAAGCAAAAATACATTCAAGCTTATAGCGGTACTACATATCCAAACCAAATATTATAAATGCATCTAGTGCGGAAGCGTTCAAACTTAACAATATCCATCCATTATCCAACCCACACATCGGGTGTTCATAATACATCGTAAATCCCAAAATATACCTCACATATATCCGAATGATACATTAAACTTTCAAAAGTACAACCATAAAAGGGTCAAGCCAAATTACACTTGAAACCCTAAGCCAAAATACGAAAAGGGGTTTCTCCAAGTTCATTCCCTGTCCAGACCTGTTAAGGAAAACAAATCTACAGGGTGAGCAAAACGCTCGTGAGGCCAAGAACACACATGCAAGTACATTGTTCAAATAACAATCCCAATTTACAAGTCGAGCAATAATAATTCAATAATTAACAATTTACTGGAAAGGTAAGCAGAAACAATTCAAGGATACTGGAGCTCTCAAGAGCTATATTCCACGTGCACGATCAATAACCTCCAGGAATTGGCACTCCGTCAATCGGGTAGATTTAGTCCGTAGAACTTCACTTAACCTGTCCCCTTTCACCTTACATACCCCTGTTTCGGGCCCGCCTGTCATTGGTTTGTGGCGATACTATTCGAGTATGCCAAGCAAGACCTCTCATTAGGTCAAGCTTTTATGTCTCATGGCTCGCCAAGGTTCCCGACCAAGCCCATGCCGGCTCGAGTCCAAGGTTGGCCAATGAGATTTGCGCGTCCCCATGAACATTGGTGTGTCGAGGAGATTCACTCCAACGACGTATGCAGCCATAGCATATCAAATCATGTATCAAGCATTAACATATCCAAGCAATCGATGTATTCAAGTAATCGATATATTCAAGTAATTTGAGCACGAATTAAATTGTTTTGAATGAGAACGAGTGCGGTAAAGTACACACTCGACTCCATTTTTGAAATCTCATAGCATTGATAACAATAGCATGTAACAAGTTCACAGGAGTTCAAATAACATGCACTTGACACTCACCAAGTATTTAGAGCAAGTAGGGTCAAGGAAAGTTCAAGCGTCCACCGCGGGATCCTCTTGAAGGTTCTTGTGTGCGCCTGAGCAAATAATAGTAAATTATTATTCACACACCCCAATTATCGAAGAAAATTCGTGTACTAGAAGAATCTAGGAAATGTCGTGAAAATGAACCCAATTACTTGTAAATCGAGGTTCGAGTGGGGTTTTATAAGATACAAGAGCATTTGAGTTTTTTTATCTTGGAAATCAAGGATAAAACGTTTGAATAATATCAAAAGAATAAAGAGTTCTTGGAAAACTCTATTTCCTTGAAAGTTGGAAAATTTCAGTTTTGTTACGAATCTTTGAAAAATCGTATCTCTCTCGATATAAGTCCAAAATAGGAGAACTTTATACCGTTGGAAACCTCTTGGAAAGTAATAAAAGTTCTTAGAAGACACTTTTCCATGAATCTAAGTGGTAGGTGTCAAAAAATGAGCTTGAAGTTACTGCCTTAATTCACAAGACAGAATTAAGTTGGTTTTTGGCCAACTTTGAAAATTCGGCAAAATTCACACGTTACGAACCAGCCTCTGGAATTTGTAAATCAATTAGAGTTGCAAGTAAGGTTCATAAAAAAACAAGCGGATCAAGAATCGGAGTTTCGAGTACCGAGATACGGTAGTTCAAAGTTGGGGAAAATTCAAGACTGGAGAAAAATTTCCAGATTTGAACTTCCAACATTGGAACTTTAGTTAGGTATCAAAACGAACTTGGATTGGTACCAAATTTGGTAGCATAATACTCCTATATGAAGGGTATCTCTCTATCAAATTTCATGGAAAAATACCTTTGGGAAGGTAGTCAACCAATCATCCAAAGTTTCGGAAAAATTCTAAGGCAATCTGCCTTGAGTTCTTTTGCTTTCCGTTTCCAAACATTCGGCCAAGGAAAAACTCCAAACAGGGTTCATTTGTGTAAGAAAAGTCCAAGGAACATTCATGGTACATTTGGTAGGTGTTTAACACCAAGAATTTCAATTAACAAGATCACAACAAGTCGTTAATCAAATCTGTCCCCAAAACTAGGGTTTTCCGAAAACAGGGCAGTCCTCTTGTTTAGATCACAACTCAGTCAATTTAACTCGGAATTGAGCATGGTTTATGTCGTTAGAAAATACATTCATAGGGCTATAATATTACAGAAGAAATCGTTTTAAAATTCGGCACACAACTAGCTCGAAATTGAGCCTAAAGTTGCTGCCTCAGCACTTCATTTCAGCAGAACAGAGGAACAGAACAGCCTTCTTAAAATGATTGGTTTGGCTCACACACATGGAACCAGAACGTACATTTTATATGAAATTAAATCTGGGAATGTCTAGTTTCAAACGCCACTAACGAAACTCAATTTCGACGTCGGAGCACCGAGTTATGGACAAAACTCTAACGCTGGTCAGTGCATTACGGGACAGTTTTCCAGATTGCTAGCTCTAGGAGAAAAATTCATTTGACCAACCAAACCTCAATATTTTTCAATAAAAATTTTTACACAACTAATATAACATGTAAACAACACAATCAAGCCATTAGAACCTTAAAATATTGCATTAAAGTGGCCGAACAAGTCAGGGGCAAAATGGTCAGATTTGGCCTTTTGCTCTCCTTGAAGTTTCCACTAATTATGCACCAATAATCCAACATTTTAAACACTAATCCAACATTATAAATATCATCAACCCAAAATCAGTCCTCATCACAAAGGTGGGAGTTCATAGAGCCCACCCATTTCATCTTACACCATAAACAACTAACTAAGTGCATGCATGAGCTTAATCTTGGTATATAACCTCCAAAAGATAAGAATCCATGGGTTGATCATTACCTACTCCTTTGGTGTGCAAGATCAGAATTTTTCGGCCCTCTGGAAGCTCCAAGAAACCGTGAAAGCTCCCCTCTTTCTTAGCTAGATATAATCTCCAAGTGGTTTGCTAAGTGGTCTCCAAGTTTGGTGTGATTTGGATGAAATTTGGTGCATGGATTGAAAATGAAAAATGAAGAACAATGGAGAGTTCTTCTCCTTCTTGTTGCACGGCCAAATGAAGTGAGGAGAGAGAAAGTGTTGGTTCAATTGTGGCTTCCTAAGGAAGATTCATTGTGTGGTGCAAAATCCATCTCAAAGTCAACTTGAAAATAGTGCAATTAGGATGCGTTTGGACTCGATTTTCTCTCGCGTTTGTTGCACTAGTGCACTAAATCTCTAATGCACTTATATTCATGTAGATAATATTCACTCTTAATTGTCCCGAAATAAGGGTCTAAAGTCCCTCAATTAAAATCGCGCGTGTGAAAACGCGTATCGCCAATTTGAACGCTATAACGCGAAACCTTCGAGAAATTCTTATAACGATTGTACTACAACTATCACTTGAGTACTTAAACATAAAATTACCTATTTTAGGACCATTGTACAAGTCTTGAATATCCCAAGCCTATTGTACTCTCAATCGGATAAAATTTCCTAACGCGTTTTCATTTTTTCGCTAAACAAGCTTCCAAGAAAATAATTTTTGAAACGAGACACTTTAAAAATATAATGAAGCTATAATTCCATGTATTTAGGTCTAATAAGGATAGAAAATAATATTCGGGGCCATTGGCCAAATAAATAATTAAATAAGCTCGTAACAGGAGTTTAAAATAGGTAAATTTGTGAGTTCTTACATGAGTCGAGTATTAATTTCTCAATTAACTTTTCTTAATATACTATTAATCATTCTTAATTCTCCAATATTAATACACTCCCGATTCAAGTATAGCCTCGAAAGACGTGCACTCGTTGTTCCAAACTAAACGAATTTTTGAAAAGTAATTTTCCAACAAAACGCTTTAAAAACATAAAAGAGACGTTGTTCCATCTAAATGGATTTAAAATGGTCGAAATAAATAATTCAGAGAAAATGAGTGAATGATTATTTAAATAACCCGGTAATATTCTATAAAAATAAGAAAATTTTCGAGTCCTCACAGAGTGAGCCGAGAAAGAAAAATAAATTGCAGTTTCTTGTTGCGTGAGCTAAGCTTCAAACTGAGGTAAACTCTGGTCCTAGACTAGCTAATTAGAGATAGATGAGATTGTTTAAGAGCTTGCATGTGATGGTTAAGCACTTGGACGATGAAATCAAAGGATAAGAAATCTGATTTTGATGGAGATGGTTTTGCCGAGAGCCTGTTCAGGAAATGCAGTCCTTAATCTGCTTATTTGTGACAATCTGAGCTCATAAATGTAATTAGCTAAGTAAAAATTAGATGATTAAGTCTTGCATGAGGATAATCAGTCGGCTAAGCAAGAAATAAAGATGAAACAAAAGAATTTGCTGCATGCAAGATCATTCGAGAATGGTTGAACAAAATTCTGGAATTGTGGATGATAATAGTTGCTGTCCGAACTTGATTTAAACTAGAACTGATAGTAATTCCATTAATTAGTCATGCATGTTGGTTTTGAGTACTTAATACAAGGTTTTAGCCGAAGAAAAATTCGGATTTATGACCAATTAGCTGCTGGAATTTTTCCAGTTTAGCCGAGAGAAGAAGGAAAGAATTTTCCAGATTTCTTTTGCGAATTTTGGGTTCTAAAATTATGTTATAATCTGTAATACATCGTATAGAACTTTAACTTCATTATGCATGAAAGATTTTAACATAAATGAAGAGTTTATTGGAGGAATTCCTTGCTTTAAAGATGGATTGCTGCTGAAAATTTTCAGCATGGCTGAGAGAAGGAAACAGAATTTTATCCAGCTTTCCTTTTGAATCTTTGGCTGTAAATTTCATATTGTTGCACAAGATACACCGTAGCATGATAACTCCACTCTGCATGTTGAGCTGGAGTGGAAAAATGAAGAATTTGTGGAGAAAGTTTCACATTTAAACTGTCAAATTGTTGGAAGATTATATCTTAGATGATGTCAGATTTATGGGGACGTCTTGGTGGAAGAATTTGCTGAAATTACTTGTTATTTGATTCATTTCATGTTGGACAGATTATAAGCTTTATGTTTAGTGTTTCTAGCAAGTAAAAGATGGAGATTTAATGGACATCTTGAATTGACATTTGCTGGAATTTTATTGACTATTGAAGCTCTTGGCCATTTGAGTAATTTTTGCAAGAGTTTAATTTTTGGTGAATTTGTTCAAGTGGTTGGCTGAAACGTATTTGGAAGGTCCATGGTTTGTGATTTGGAATTGTTTTGATACCTTGGACTTCCTTTGTTGAATGTTATTTGGAATTGAATCTGTTGAGACCTAGGGCTAATGATTGATGAAGCCCTAGTGAAATTGATGTCTGAATTGTGTTTTGGCTATTTTTGGCAACCGGGAATACAATGTGCAACTGATTTGAAATCGTGAAATCCGTTTTGGTCTGTTGAATTTGAGTACTTTTAAATCAAGCTTTGTGGAATTATTTTATCTTACTATCAAGTTATAGAAATTGAGAATAGCACGTTAATATTAAAATTTAAATGACAGGGCTTTTAAAACCTTGCTAACTAGTTAATTCTTTTCTTTGCTTAAACTAGTTTTATTACTTTTAGGAAATAATCGTATTAACTTCTAAACTTTAAATTTTTCGTAAAATTATTCCTGGCTAGTTGTTTTGAGGAAAATTGAGTAAAAACATGAGATTTTAATTATTATAAAAAGAAAGGCTTAGAAAACTTGTTCGGTAAGAAAACTTGTTTGAATTAAATTGATTTTAGTTACCCTCTAGAAAGAAAAGTATCTTTAAAGAAATCATACGAAATATTTTATCGCTTTATTAGCTTTAATTCTAAGAGATGTAATGATTTATTCTGAGAAAATAAACTAGTTATATACCAGATAATATTTTATATATAAGCCAAGAGTTTGTATAGTAAAACTTATAGTTTTTTTTAAAAAAACTTGGTTTTCTAGGGTTTAGCGGGGGCGTGGACTTCGATTCCCAGCTTGACTTTTGAGTTTCACTCTTGGTGAGTGTCCCTGCTTGTTCTATTCTTATTTGGTTAAAATGCTTTCGTGACTCGATATGCGATAATTGGAAAATGATTGCTGATCCATCGAAGTGAGCAGTGTGTACTTTATCGCACTAGCCTTTCGAGTGGTGACTTGTTTGAAGTGTTTTTCGTGAATATGTTGCTTGCGCTTGCTATAAGTGTTGGACGTAAAGTCGTTGGGTGATTCATTCCACACACTATAAGTGTTAGACGTAAAGTCGTTGGGTGAATCCCTCGACCAGTCTGAGGTATACTCGAGTATTACCACTTTCATGCTTGGCGTGCGGGCCTGGTACAAGGGTAAGATTGGTGATCGGAGTTAAGAAAAATAAAAAGATCTACACGGACCTTAGGTAGCGAAAGTTGACGGAGGGTCGACTACGGAGAATTTTGATCAAGCTCGTGGGGAAATGGCTCCTGAGAGCCCTGCCTGGCTTTCCTATTGTGAAAGTTGATCGGAGTTAAGAAAAATAAAAAGATCTACACGGACCTTAGGTAGTTGACGGAGGGTCGACTACGGAAATTTTGATCAAGCTCGTGGGGAAATGGCTCCTGAGAGCCCTGTATCCTATCTTGTGCTGTTAAACGCTTTCCTAATTGTTTACTTAATTGAAGTTAATACTCGCTATTGTAGACACCAAATTTTTGTCAATTTTTAATATTTTCTCAGGATTTTTCTATTTAATAAGTTATTTATTTTCTTGCATTTTAATGTGCATTTTCTCATTTTTGCAGGTTTGCTTTAAGAAAAGAAAAAAAAACAACAAAACAAAACAAAACAAAAAATAAAAAAATCAAAAATCAAAAAATCATTTTGATCATTTTGTTTCACCAAATTAACTATTAACCCATTTCACACTCAATGGCCATGGACTAGTCTTTCCATTAATTGAGAAATCATCATTTTGGAAGATTCAGCACACAAGCTCCATTTTGGCTACAAGACATCTCTCGGCTCTATTTTGGCTCTAGAGACACACACACGAAAAAAAAACAGAGAAGCCAAAAGAAGAAAGAAAATCTCCATCCCTCTCGGCTCTCTCTCTGGGCTGGACCGAAAAGAAGAAAGAAAAAAAAAGAGAAAAACTCCTCTCTCCCTCTCGGCTCTCCTCTCTCCCAAATTTTTTCCAACACATTTGCACACAACAAGGCAGCAATCGGTTGGATTGGAGCTTGGCAATTTCATCAAAAATCTTGGCAAAAGGACCAAACTCTTCATTGAGGTATTTATCTCCCTTTTTTCCAGCTTTTCTTTTTTTAATTAACTAGATTGAATGTATGTGTGGTTATCTTTTTTATTGCTTATTTTTGCTGGTTTTTGTTGGTGTTGTATGGATGAAATTTTGGGATGGGTCACTGAACTAAATTAGGAAAAAAGAAACGGTACTGTGAATGCATGCCAAATGCTTGATAAAATGCCGAAATGGAACAACGGATTAAGAAGCTGAATATTGTGTATGTTGTTGTCAAAATGGATGACCGTTAGCTAGCACCAGGCCTGGAAATGTGTGTTTATCTAAATTTTTTGGAGTTTTGAGCTTTAAAGGCATTAGAATAATTTTCTTCATTTTTTGGGCTGTTTTGATTTAATGCATCCTTTTGTTGTTGTTTACTTGTCAAACTAAGATTATAGTTGTATTGTGGAAGTTATAAGGAGGGTTTTGGCATAATTTTTATGATTTTTGGTGAAGATTTGAGGGTTTTAAAAAAATAAAAACTGAACTGATTTCTTGGCATTTGGCCACTTTTGGGTCATTTTCTGTAAAAAACTAAGTTCAAAAATGGAACCTACGCGAAAAATGGAGTGGGGAAGTGCATTTTGAGAAATCTTGGCGACTGAATAAGTCGCCGGCGACCGCCGCCAGAGGCGGTGGCGCCACCTGCGGCCACCATGGCCGCCAACTGAAGTAAGCTTCGGATGGCCAGAGGAGGAGAAGGAAGAAGAAAGAAAGAAAAGAAAGAGAAGGAAAAAGAAAGAAAAGAAAAGAAGAAAAAAAAAGGGGTTTGGGCTAATTTTTTTTCGATGGGCTTGTGGTTGGGTTTTGTTTTATTTCTTTTGGGTTTCGGTTGGTTTATGAGGTCTGAGCCCATGTGTTTTCTTTGGTCAGGCTTGAGTGACAAAATGAAAGGTTGGCCTGCTAGTTTCTTTTGGGCTTCGGCTGGGCTTAGATAGCATCCGGCCCAAATAAATAAAAATAACGGCCCGATGGCCTTTCTTCTCCCAAATCAGAAACCGAATTTTGCACTTTGGCCCCTGATCTTTGGAGTAGTTTTACTACGGCCCATAACACTTTAAATTCTTTTCAACTCGGTCCTTATAGTAATTGCACTTTGGTCCCTGAATTTTATCTTTTATTTAATTTTTGACCTCTAAACTTTGGAAAAATATAATTTTTATCCCTGAAAGTTTTTCAATTTTTGCAATTCAGTCCCTGATGAATTTTGACTCTCTTTATTATGATTGTTTCTTTTCTTTAATAGCTAATTATGCTACTTTTGAATATACTTAACTTGTAATTTTTAGATTTGCTTAAATTTCTTTATGTCTGACATATTAGTGTGAATTTAGTGCTTGTATTATTATTTTCTTTTTCAATTAAATTGGTGCCATGATCCTTTTGTTCATTGTGAGTATAAATAGGATAATTTGACTCCATTTAGTCACCACTTCAAACGGGAGGTACTCCTATTTTATTATTTCAATGTCAATTACGTGCTCTTATGTGCTCCTATGTGTTTCTATGTGTTTATATATTTTTATATGCTTTATTTATTTGATTTAAATATTCATTCAAATTTTCTTATATATGTTAGTTAGTTTTTATAATGATTCGAGAGGTATTTAAATACCTCAAAAATGTAATAGATAGGATAATTAGATTTGTTTTATTATATTTTTCCCTCCTAGATTGTAGTTAAGCGCTCCCCGATGTAATAGATAGGTTGCGTGTTTATGTGTTTTATCCGCTTTTCTTAGGATTTTGGCATCTAGATATTATGTTTACGTGTTATGTGTTACGTGCTCTTATGTGTTTATTTGTTTTAATTTATGCTTTATTTGCTTCACTAT
>NW_020862341.1:0-27922 GCF_003713205.1 Coffea eugenioides | reverse complement strand
GTCTATCCCAATTTTAAATTTCAGTCCGGGTCTATCCCGTGGGTCTATCCCAATTTTAAATTTCAGTCCGGGTCTATCCCGTGGGTCTATCCCAATTTTTAATTTCTGTCCGGGTCTATCTCGTGGGTCTATCCCAATTTTAAATTTCGGTCCGGGTCTATCCCGTGGGTCTATCCCATTTAAATTTATGTCTGGGTTTATCCCATTTAAATTTCTGTTCGGGTCTATCACATTTTTACATTCATGTTCGGGCCAGTCCCATTTTTAGAATTCTTGTTCGTTGGAATCATTTTTGCAACCGAATAACACTGGTAAGTATTTGGTGTCTACTTCTTTGTCTCAAGTTTTTTCAAAACTCAGACAAAGAGGGGCAAACTGTAGACACCAAATTTTTGGTGTAATTTCATTTTTTAGTTTTTATTTGTCGTGTTCATTTTTAGTTTTTAGTTTCCAGTTTTATTTTTATTTTTAAGTTTTATCATAGAATTTGTTGAAAAAGAAAAAAAAGAGAAAAAGAAAAGCATTCAAAAAAAATATGTTTTAGTCATTTTGTTTTTATTCAATGCTTTCTTGAAAGAAAAATGAAAATGAAAATGAAAAAAAAGGGAAAAAGGAAATTTGTTCACAAAAATATATTTATTTCTTTAAATGCAACCTTTTTGCACTTTAGTTATTTTTATTAAGTTATTTTGAAAAAAGAAGAGAAAAAAGGAAAAATGAAGAAAATTTGGAAAAATGGACATTTTTGTTGTTTTTATTTATTTATTTAGTTTGTTTTTTTTATTTGTTTTCATTCTTATTATTATTACATGGTTTTGGCAATTTGTTATTATTATTATTATTTATATTTTATCATTTCTGTATTTATTAAGTTTAAAGTTAAAAAAAAAGAAAAAAGAAAAAGAAAAAGAAGAAACGCGCAGCATGAAGGCTGCGTTTTTGCCGCAGCTTGCAAATGGACTTTGGGGAGCTCCTTGGCTGCAAATTGCAGAAGAAGGACTGAAGGTTTAGGGTGAGGGAGGTGCCATATAAATAGCAAAAGAAAGCTACAGCCGCACGGGGGGAGATTCGGAAGAGAGAAACACAAGCGAAAGAAAAGAAACCTACTGAGGGAAAGTTGGCGGCTACAGCTAGGGGTTTGGAGAGGTTGAGAAGGAGTGAAAGAAAGACTGAAAGAGAGGGGGCATACAGAAGAGTGAGGGGGCGACTGAGAGAGAGTGATAGAAAGGGAGATAATTTCTGAACGAGCTGGAGGAAAAACACCAAAGGCAAAGATTGGGAAGCAAACAGGGTGGCGGCTGCAAAATCTGGAAAACGGCAAAAGAAAGAAACAGAGGTAGAGAGGACGGCTGCCTAGCAAAAGGGAAACATAGAGCCGCCGCAACACCAGAGGATCCTACCGTCGACATTTGCCGAAGTGGAGGCGCTGTCATGTCTGCTGCTATCTCCTTCTACTGCCGTGCCTTCCATCACCATTGACATAATCTTCACCAAGGTTTTAACTTTCTCCAATCTGGTAAGTTAAAGGCTGCATCTTTGGGCTTTATTTGCGTAACCTGAAGTTGTTAGAGTCTTGGGGTTTTACTTGAAATGTGCGCTGCAACAAAGTTAGAAGCTGTCGGTTTATTGCGGCAGCACGGACAGTTTTGTTTTTTTTTTGGCTGCTGGATTTTGTTTTAGTTGTTTGAAGTGTTGGGATTGCTGGTTACTTGACAGAGCATTATGTGCATGCTTGCCGTAGATCCCCTCCTTTACATCTTCCCTGCATTTTATAGTTTGTCGCACTTTGAATAAGTTGGAAAGGTGAAGAATAATTTCTGCTGCAACAGGCTTGTGGGTTTCGACTGGTTGCTGCAACTTCTAGGCTCTTCCTTAGTTCTTTGCAGTTGTTTCGTTTCATGTTTTCTTGGTTTTTCCATTTTTGATCAGTGGCTAAATCAGTTAAGGTGCTAAGGTTCCGTGGTTATACATTTCGATTAAGCAAAAATGGCATGAACATATGCTGCGTTTTGATTAAAGATTGCTGCACCTGTTTTGTTGTTCTTTTCTCTATGACCTTTCACCAAGTTTTTTGGCCATCCTTTTGATAGTTAATTTGGTGTGGAAAGGGGCAGTGATTGATTGACTTTGAGTTTGCATGCTGAGCTTAAAACATTTGCATCATGTTCCAACGCTTTGCTGGAAAATGAATGAGTTAGAAGTGCCGAACCTTTCCCATAAAAATTCTCCAACATTTGTGCGACTTTTTCTTTATGTTTGGGTCTGTTCTGATGTTAAAGTTGCATGTCATGCTGCTTAGATTGAGTTTGGGATGTTTGGGCTGAAAAGTTTTGATCAAAAACAAAAAAAAAATGTGTTGAGATTGCTAGCTACTTGAAATGAAAGTTGCGGCAGCTTTATCCTTCAAGTATTTGCATATTTCCAGAATTTTGCATCGAGTATGAGATCTTTCTAAGGTCTTTATCTGTTTGGATGGTGGGGGGTATGTAGTTTGCAGCTTAGTTAAAGCTATGTATGTGAACTTGAGATCTGATTTTTTTTTTTTTTTTGGAAAATAAGATGTGAATTTGAGTTGGGTTTCGTTTGAACAAACATGAGAGAAAATATTGCAGAAACTCACTTTGAATTTGGTTTACCTGCTTGTTTGGTTGTTAGATTCATGCTTTAATGTGTTGGTTAGAAGATTTTTCGATCAAAATGGTGTTAAGGTTGAAAGAATGAAAGTCACGGTTGTCTTCTGGGTTGCCGAAAGCTTTCAGCAGAAATTTCTGCTGCAGAATGTTGTTTCTCATGTTGATTTTCACGTAGCTTGCATGAAAACTGCATGAATTAATCTCTGAAAATTGCACTTTGATCCCCAAGTCTCCCCCTGTTCCACTATGACCCGACAAATAGAATAATTTCTTCAATTGGATCCCTGTGATTTTGCAGTAATGCTACAAAAGCCCACCAATACTCTAAATTCTTGCAATTGGATCATGAAATAGCTGAATTTTAACTTTTGCTTGACTTTCCTTGGCTCTGGGACTTTCAAAATTCCTAAAATGTCTCAATTGACTTTGTTTGATTAGATTAGTGGTTGCATTTGGGTCCTTGGTTCGCGATTGAGTCCTAAGTTTATTACAATTTGAACAGTTGTTTGGCATTCTATCGTTTGGAAATCTTTGAGACTCTTGAGCGTTTCATTTGGACTTGAATGACTTCATGTGCTTGCAATTAGGTCCTAAAACAACGGCAACGTAACTTCCATGACTACCTTAGTTCTACCATGGCTCAATTACTTGAATTATTTGATTAACCTTGCCGTTCTAGAATCTTAATTGCTTTTGGTTTGCTTTGACATGATTTTGGGTAAAACGTTTTAGTGAGTTTTTAGGATGCACTTTGAGGTTCAATAAGTTTAATAGAATTTTTTAGCTTGGATTTGCGTTCTAATCACATTTTTGCATTTGACTTTTATGGGTCTCATCTTAAGTCATCAATCTTGGTATTTCATTTTACTCTCTTTTAGGAATTTTCATGTCCTTCTAATTATGTCCCTCTTGCAATAATTGCTTTGTACATGGTTGGTTTGTCTATGTAAATACTTTAGTTGACTCAATTTAGTGTTTAACTTTCATTTTTCATATTTAATTTTTGTTTCATGTGATTATTTGATAATTTAAGTGGTACCTTAACCTCTTTATTATTTTGGAGGGTAAGTTAGTAATTTCACTGCGTTAGGGCGTTGCTTCAAGGGAGGTACACTCTATCCTTCTTTTGCACTTCATTTAGCCTTACGTGCTCCTACGTGTTATGTGAATATGCATGCCTACTCCGCTTTCCTTACCTCCTTGCCTGCATTTGCTTGTTTTTACTTTTATTTAACTTTTATGGGGTATGTGTACACCTCTTGGCTTGTAATAGATAGGGCTCGGAGAGCATCTGGTCCATTTCCCCTTCCCCTTTATGCTTTCATGGGGTATGTGTACACCTCTTGGCTTGTAATAGATAGGGCTCGGAGAGCATCTGGTCCATTCACCCTTTCCCTTTATGTTTTCATGGGGTATGTGTACACCTCTTGGCTTGTAATAGCTAGGGCTCGTAGAGCATCTGGTCCATTTCCCCTTCCCCTTGGTTGCTTGTTTTTGTTGCTACATGTTTAATTGCTTTAGTAGGCTCTTGCATCTAGTCGAGCATGCTAAGTGCTACGTGCTACGTGTTTACGAGCGTTTTGGCATGTCTACTTGCTTTCATAACCATGAATGAATGGAATGGATGAATGTACGTCACCACACTAGTCCAATGCTAGTTGTGGCTTATTAGGCCATCCCTTTTTGTTAGTGCATATTTGCATGTTCACTACATGTCATGCATTTTTCTTAGTTTTATCATTTGGCATGCTCCTCGAGCCCCTTTTCCCTCATTTTAGGATTCTTTGCATCTCATGCTAGTTAGGGTACATTTGCCTGAAGAGTCCCCTTCCGATAAGGGAAACGAGCGAGTGTGGCTACTCGATAGCCTTAGCACGCTAGTTTCGCCTTCTAATCAAAGGGAAAATCAAGTCACGATTTAGGTCTCCCCGTACCCAATATGCATGAATTCCCTAGGCTCATGCATTCTCAATCCACTCTATCATTACACTTTCACTTTTGTCTCATTTGCACACATGCACCTTTTTATCACTTTCACTTGCACACGAACCCTTTTATCTTCATTTGCACACGAACATGTTTATCTTCACTCGCACACGAGTACTTTCATCTACATTTGCACACCTTCACTCTTATCTTACTACTTTTATCATTTTTCTCACTTCACACAAACTCACACTTTCACATGGCATGCATTCCACTCATCTTTCACGTCATTTAGGTTTAGGTGTGACCTCTCCAAAAGGATCATTATTGGGCTTCACAATTAATGTGATTGGCACCACTCAACCTTTGAAGAGAAATTTCCCCCAATCCCCCTAGGTCTAGGTTTTTGCATTCATATAGACATATCCAATACGCGATACATACCTTGGGTAGAAAAATTAGGAAAAATTGGTTCAAGTCACGCAACTAGCCTTGGCTAGGTCGAAGGGGTGCCTTGGATTTTTATCCTTGCCTTCCCCTTCGTCAAATGTGACCCCCGATCCCTCTTCTGGTTACGTAGACCCGAAAGTTCTCAAAAAGGGTTTATTTACTTTTTTATTCAAAAAAACAAAAATCATTTTTGGGTGACTTGGTACACCCTAACTCTATACCAAGTGGCGACTCCATTTTTGATACAAAAAACCCTTTTGAACTTCACTTGGCCAAATCGTCGCATTCTAAGTCCTATGGCCTTTTGCTTTTCATTTTGCACACGTTCACACATTGCACACCACACACCACACACAACACATTCACACATTTCAAAAAATGGGGCGCGACAACGAGTATCGGATGGAGGTCCAAGACCCACCGTTTCGAAGCTAAGAACCAGGGATACAACAATGTAGAAGGTCACTCAGTCCAAATCCCAGCACAACTAAGTCAAATATGCCAAATAACAAACCAGAACCGTACTTGCAGGTTTACAAATTACACTATGCTGTAATCAGTACAACTCAGTCTAAACAGGTCCAAATGCAGAAATTCCAAAGGCATATGGTAGCTAGGACATCAAGATACATTTCATCAGAAGACCTCAACACCCAAATCCAAAACAATTCCAGTCAAAACAACCCATTTCAGACGCAGTTCTTACATCCTGATGAACCCAGAACAGCAACAGTAAATTCGGCTTATCTCATTCTACACTACTCCAATTGCCCTGAAATTTTACAGGCACCTTTAAAATATCAATACCTACAACTTTCATGTTTTAAGCCAAGGCCAATTCGGCCTCTAACTAGGACCAAAAATTTCGGACAGAATGAAGAACCAAGAACCCTAATTTTCCAGATTTCTTCCAAAACAGAATTTACTTGCAATCTTCCACTTTTTCCACCTTCTAGAATCATCAACTATCATTTCCAATCATCAAACATAACCACATAATAACAATCATATGAGAACAGAAAAATCCTAATTAAATATAAAACTTCACTAATTTCAACCTAAATCATGAAATCATCCATAAAATCACTTATTCAACCACCACCAATCACTAATTGAACATTATCAAGATCAAAGGAAAGGTTCCTTAGTCACTTACCATGCAAACCCAAGGAAAGACCCAACTTAGCACCTTTGCTTCTCAAACCACTTCACCACACACCTTAATACCACCAAGAGAAAGGTTTTTATGGAGCAAATCACGGTTTTAACGGTTGGTTTGTGAGATTAGGCAAGAAATAGAAGGAAGAAATTGGAAGCTTTTCTCTCTTTTTGTCTCCAAGAGGTTCGACCAAGGAGCTTATGAAGAAGATGAATTTTGGGTCAAGTTTTTAATCAATTAGTAAAGGTAGTAAAATGGTCAAAGTCCACCCTTGAGTAAGAAAGTGACACTTGTCACCTTTAGGTTTAAAACTTATCTTTTTGTCTCTCCAATACAAATATCTTAACACATTGTACAATAATATCACTTAATACAAAAATCCAACAAGTTGTCAAAAATATATTGCGTTTACCGCACTTGCGGGTCCCACGTCCAAAATACGCTTTTAATTTCTCAAAAACTAACCGATACTAGAAAAATCATTTTAAAACTATCTTTGCTCATAACTTTATCTGGGGAATTTTTCTAATCAAGAAAATGTAGAAAAGGCGGGCGTTTAAAAAAATAAACCCTAGAAAATTAGAAAATTTCCGGGTTCTCAAACTCATTTTTTTTCGGGCGTCACAATCTCCCCTCCTTAAAAGAATGTCGTCCTCGACATTCCCTCTTGTACCAATCAAGTCAAGACATCCCGCAAAAATCTCTCAAGAGTCAAATCAAACCCACAGTCCGGCATCCTAAACTTCAAGCCTAGGATACACTACAGAGATCTGAAGCCTAAGCTCTGATACCAATTGTAACAGCCCCACCTCCCCCTAAGGCGAACCAGAGGGTTCGGCGGACCGCCTGCCCAGCTCTCGCCGGGACTCAGTCGTTCACTACAATCCTCAAATGAATTACAAGAATAAACCTCAAATATTACAATATAAATCTCCAATTGTAACAGCCCCACTTTCCCCTAAGGCGAACCAAAGGGGTTAGCGGACTGCCTGCCCAGCTCTCGCCAGGACTAACGGATCAGTTTACGTCGATCTATTACGTTCCGGAACATACCAACGTGCGCAAATATGTCAAAATCACAAAATAAATAAAAATGAAATTCGAAGCCGAAGATGAATAGTGCTGGACACGTCAGAATCCAGATACTAGGCCGAGAGTAGCCAAAATTTTTCTTTCGCCGTTTGAAATACGAGTTGATCCAAAATTCAACCAAATATCAACCAAACATACACACATTGAAATGTAACATTTTCAAGCCAAAACGGCATATCAAAAATCATTCACTACGAATATACATGTTCGGTTTGCCAATCAAAAGAAAGTGAACCCAATACACATTAGGGTTTCATTCGAAGAGCTATCCAAAAGATGCATTTACATGAGCTCAACTTGACAACCAACAAGTATAACCTTTCCAAAAGTGGTCATTTTCCTGTAAGGAAAACAAATGGAATGGAATGAGCTTAAGCCCAGTGAGTTACTACCACATAAGCACAAGGATCATATAAGCATAATCTTTCATTTCGAGTACACAATTAAGAATTAAAACAAGTCGGTAAAAGGATACGGATGGCTCTCAAGAGCCCATTTCCACGCTTACATTCTTGATCCAATCTCATTGACCCTCCGTCAATGTTTAAGAATACCCGACCGTAGACCTCACTTCACTCCATTCCTTCCACCAAACATACCCCAACCGGGCCCGCACTCCAATCAGTCATTTTGGTAATACTCGAGTATACCGGAACCAAGAGTCTCATTACTACAAGATTCCCCAGTACAGTCCTCGTGGCACGTCAATATTCACGACCAAGCCCTCGCCGGCTCGATCCAATTGACTACCTACGGGGTTGAGCTCAGTAATACAGTAAGGCCGTTGGACATTCGTCCAAACGACACCAAATCAGTTTTCCATGAATGGAATTCAATATCTCATATAGCAAGTGCAGTATTTCAGTAAAACGGTAAACAGTCCTGAATGGAATCACAAGGGGGTGAGGGCGGTCAAGTACACCCTCACCTCAATCATTTTCAATAGCCATATTAGCCGTCAAGGCATCAAATTCACATATACCAAAGCCACATTGTAACATTTAAGTGAGTAGTATACTCACCAATCAATTCAGTGCTATTTCATGCACTTCCGTCAGGAGAATGTCGTGAACCACCGTCACGCCCTAGAACGCGTAAACAAATGCAATGATACTCGATAACGAGTCACAAAACAATGCCAATCACAACCCCAATAGGGTTTTGCAAACATATACAAGCATTATAGCAAACCAGAAAATCAGGAAATGTAACTCATTTGACCCAACAACAAAAACAGTTTTGGCCTCCTAATGCGGTAATGGCACAAATTTCACTACGAGTATCGGATGAGGGTGTAAGATCCACCATCGCGAAGCTAAGAGACAGGGCTAGAACAATGTAGAAGGCCACTCAGTCCAAATCCTAGCACAACTAGGTCAAAAATGCAGAAAACCAACCCAGAACCGTAATTGCAGGTTCCCAAATCACACAAAACTGTAATCAGTCCAATTCAGTCTATACAGGTCCAAATGCATTGCTTCCAAAGGAATATGATAGCTAAGACATCAAGCTACATTTCATCAGAAGACACCAACAACAAAATCCAAAGAAATTCCAGTCAAAACAGACAATTACAATCGCAGTTCTCACATTCTGATCACCCAGAACAGCAACAGTAAAAACGACATATCTCACTCTACACTAGTCCAAATGACCTGAAATTTTACAGGCATCTCAAACACATCAATACCTACAACTTTCATGTTTTAAGCAAAGGCCAATTCGGCCTCTAACCATATGATCCAAAACCGGACAGAATTGGGGGTTATCAACCCTAACTTTTCTCATTTCAATCCAAACCCAAAATTGATTGCAATTTCCTATCATATGCACCTACTAGAGCCATAGCCCCTTATTACCAACCATCAAAAACAACCACACCATCAAGATCACATAAAACCAGAAAATTCATCAAAAAAATAAAAACTTAACCAAATCACTTCAAACCAAGAAATAAACCACAATTTCTAACACAATAGCCACCATTAGGCATAAATTCAACATCATTAGGTGTAAGAGGATAGTCAATCACTACTTACCAAGTAAACAAGAGAGAGGAAGATGTTGGACACCTTAAGTTCTCCAAAAAGCTTCACCAAAACACTCACTAACACCAAGTGGAAGGATTTTATGGAGTAAAAACTAATTTAGGCAAGTAGTTTGGATGATTTGAGCTAGGAATTTGCCAAGATGTTGAAGATTTTTGTCTTTCTTCTTGCTAGAGAGGGCCGGCCATCAAGAGGTGAAAAATGGTAATTTTTTTGTGAATTTTGAAGATATTTAATCCATAAGTCAAAAGGTCAAAACCATGAATAGTAGTCTTAAGTCCTAACCAATATCATGGTGACATGTGGCACTACAATAAATGCATTCCTATCCTTTCTTTTCTCTCTCACATCAATCATTTCACACACTCTACTTATCTCTTAACACCCGATAAATTTTACACAGTATCCGGAATTTAACCTAATTGGCCGAATTTTCTGAACTTTTCGCACTAGTGGGTCCCACGTCCAACATATATTCTTAATTTTTCAACAACTACCCAATGCTAGAAAAATCATCTAAAAACTATAATTACTCATAAAATTCACCAGGAAAATATTTCTAAGCCAGAAAATGCAGAAAACATGCAATTAAAGGGGAAAAACCCTAGGAAAATTATTAGGGCAATTATGGGTTCTCACACCAATATACATCAAATTCTCCAAAAATTACATGTCATAAGCGAAGCGGAAACAATTCCCAACTATACATAAAATGATTCCAAATCCAAATTGTACAACATAAAGGCCATCCATTCACGTGAATAAGCACAACAAGTCCTGCCTTCGCCTTGAGCCCTGTGGAGGGGAATAAAACATTTTTGGGGTGAGCTAGAAGCTCAGCGAGTAACAAGTAAAATCAGTAATCAAATCGGTTTAACCATAGTCCATTTCAATGATGTTCAATTCAAATCAAATGATAAGTCCAGAAACAATTTCAACATTTACAAAACATTAAATATGGAGTATCAATAATTCAAGAAACATGTACAATGGAAACCGATAGTAACATTCGTGCAAAGGATACATTCGTTCTCCTGTCCTTCAGTTGAAATTGCATTATTTTCCACCAACCTCCACCAACCTTCAAAGGTAATACTCGAGTATACCAAACGTTCACCCAAGTTCCTAGTCGCCCGACCGAGTCTGCTTCTGGCTCGAGACGACCGGTAACAAGGAGCAATGGCCAGTTCATCTCAAAAGGCTTACATTCATGCGCAAGTAGCATTTAATCATTAATCATGAAAATTTCACATTGATTTAGGTCGAGTGCGATAAAATACACACTCGCCTAGAAAGCTCGTTTTGGAAATCATTCAAAGCACGTAAATACAAGTCATGAAGTCAAGGAAATATATCAAACAAGGAACACTTTCATATAAGCACGCATGATATGCAAGAAAACAGTTCAAAAGTAGCTTTGGAAACAGTTCAAAAGTAAATAATGTAAGAAACATTTCACAAGTACTTTGGAAAAAGTTTAGGGTCACTCACCTCCATGGCTCAGAAATCATCCATCATATAATATTGCCTTGCTCAAATCCAAGTCTTAGATCACAAACCCAATGCAAACAAATCCCTTCAAAGTTCGGACAGCACTTCCCCTGAATTTACTAACTTTTCCAGCCATCAAGGCTTCATTATTTCCTCAGCCAGTCCCAAAGGTACACACACAACAACAAGTTCATCTAATAGTCATTCAGCAAGTTCCAAGCAGTACTAGTACAAGTCAAGCTGGGGAAAAGTCCGGAAATGAAAGTTAAGCTCAAAACCAGAAAAACAGTTTTGACGTCCTTTTGCGGTAATGGCACCAAAGGCACTACGAGTATCGGATGGAGGTCCAAGACCCACCGTTTCGAAGCTAAGAACCAGGGATACAACAATGTAGAAGGTCACTCAGTCCAAATCCCAGCACAACTAAGTCAAATATGCCAAATAACAAACCAGAACCGTACTTGCAGGTTTACAAATTACACTATGCTGTAATCAGTACAACTCAGTCTAAACAGGTCCAAATGCAGAAATTCCAAAGGCATATGGTAGCTAGGACATCAAGATACATTTCATCAGAAGACCTCAACACCCAAATCCAAAACAATTCCAGTCAAAACAACCCATTTCAGACGCAGTTCTTACATCCTGATGAACCCAGAACAGCAACAGTAAATTCGGCTTATCTCATTCTACACTACTCCAATTGCCCTGAAATTTTACAGGCACCTTTAAAATATCAATACCTACACCTTTCATGTTTTAAGCCAAGGCCAATTCGGCCTCTAACTAGGACCAAAAATTTCGGACAGAATGAAGAACCAAGAACCCTAATTTTCCAGATTTCTTCCAAAACAGAATTTACTTGCAATCTTCCACTTTTTCCACCTTCTAGAATCATCAACTATCATTTCCAATCATCAAACATAACCACATAATAACAATCATATGAGAACAGAAAAATCCTAATTAAATATAAAACTTCACTAATTTCAACCTAAATCATGAAATCATCCATAAAATCACTTATTCAACCACCACCAATCACTAATTGAACATTATCAAGATCAAAGGAAAGGTTCCTTAGTCACTTACCATGCAAACCCAAGGAAAGACCCAACTTAGCACCTTTGCTTCTCAAACCACTTCACCACACACCTTAATACCACCAAGAGAAAGGTTTTTATGGAGCAAATCACGGTTTTAACGGTTGGTTTGTGAGATTAGGCAAGAAATAGAAGGAAGAAATTGGAAGCTTTTCTCTCTTTTTGTCTCCAAGAGGTTCGACCAAGGAGCTTATGAAGAAGATGAATTTTGGGTCAAGTTTTTAATCAATTAGTAAAGGTAGTAAAATGGTCAAAGTCCACCCTTGAGTAAGAAAGTGACACTTGTCACCTTTAGGTTTAAAACTTATCTCTCTTACAAATATCTTAACACAATCAATAATATCACTTAATACAAAAATCCAACAAGTTGTCAAAAATATAATTGCGTTACCGCACTTGCGGGTCCCACTCCAAATATACGCTTTTTAATTTCTAAAAAAACTAACCGATACTAGAAAAATCATTTTTAAAACTTCCCTTTGCTCATAACTTTATCTGGGGAATTTTTCAACAAGAAAATGTAGAAAATGCGGGCGTTTAAAAAAATAAACCTAGAAAATTAGAAAATTTCCGGGTCTCAAACTCATTTTTTTTCGGGGCGTCACAATCTTCCCCTCCTTAAAAGAATGTCTCCTCGACCATTCCTCCTTGTACCAATCAAGTCAAGACATCCGCAAAAATCTCTCAAGAGTCAAACAAACCCCACGTCCGCATCCTAAACTTCAAGCCTAGGATACACTACAAGATCTGAAAGCCTAAAGCTCTGATACCCAATTGTAACAGCCCCACCTCCCCCTTAGGACGAACCAGAGGGTTCGGCGGACCGCCTGCCCAGCTCTCGCCGGGACTCAGTTTCCGTCCCACTAACCCAAAAAATTTTTTCTCAAAAAATTGAAAAATTAAACCCCAAGAATAAACCTCAAAATTACAATATAAATCTCCAATTGTAACAGCCCCACTTTCCCCTAAGGCGAACCAAAGGGGTTAGCGGACTGCCTGCCCAGCTCTCGCCAGGACTAACGGATCAGTTTACGTCGATCTATTACGTTCCGGAACATACCAACGTGCGCAAATATGTCAAAATCACAAAATAAATAAAAATGAAATTCGAAGCCGAAGATGAATAGTGCTGGACACGTCAGAATCCAGATACTAGGCCGAGAGTAGCCAAAATTTTTCTTTCGCCGTTTGAAATACGAGTTGATCCAAAATTCAACCAAATATCAACCAAACATACACACATTGAAATGTAACATTTTTAAGCCAAAACGGCATATCAAAAATCATTCACTACGAATATACATGTTCGGTTTGCCAATCAAAAGAAAGTGAACCCAATACACATTAGGGTTTCATTCGAAGAGCTATCCAAAAGATGCATTTACATGAGCTCAACTTGACAACCAACAAGTATAACCTTTCCAAAAGTGGTCATTTTCCTGTAAGGAAAACAAATGGAATGGAATGAGCTTAAGCCCAGTGAGTTACTACCACATAAGCACAAGGATCATATAAGCATAATCTTTCATTTCGAGTACACAATTAAGAATTAAAACAAGTCGGTAAAAGGATACGGATGGCTCTCAAGAGCCCATTTCCACGCTTACATTCTCGATCCAATCTCATTGACCCTCCGTCAATGTTTAAGAATACCCGACCGTAGACCTCACTTCACTCCATTCCTTCCACCAAACATACCCCAACCGGGCCCGCACTCCAATCAGTCATTTTGGTAATACTCGAGTATACCGGAACCAAGAGTCTCATTACTACAAGATTCCCCAGTACAGTCCTCGTGGCACGTCAATATTCACGACCAAGCCCTCGCCGGCTCGATCCAATTGACTACCTACGGGGTTGAGCTCAGTAATACAGTAAGGCCGTTGGACATTCGTCCAAACGACACCAAATCAGTTTTCCATGAATGGAATTCAATATCTCATATAGCAAGTGCAGTATTTCAGTAAAACGGTAAACAGTCCTGAATGGAATCACAAGGGGGTGAGGGCGGTCAAGTACACCCTCACCTCAATCATTTTCAATAGCCATATTAGCCGTCAAGGCATCAAATTCACATATACCAAAGCCACATTGTAACATTTAAGTGAGTAGTATACTCACCAATCAATTCAGTGCTATTTCATGCACTTCCGTCAGGAGAATGTCGTGAACCACCGTCACGCCCTAGAACGCGTAAACAAATGCAATGATACTCGATAACGAGTCACAAAACAATGCCAATCACAACCCCAATAGGGTTTTGCAAACATATACAAGCATTATAGCAAACCAGAAAATCAGGAAATGTAACTCATTTGACCCAACAACAAAAACAGTTTTGGCCTCCTAATGCGGTAATGGCACAAATTTCACTACGAGTATCGGATGAGGGTGTAAGATCCACCATCGCGAAGCTAAGAGACAGGGCTAGAACAATGTAGAAGGCCACTCAGTCCAAATCCTAGCACAACTAGGTCAAAAATGCAGAAAACCAACCCAGAACCGTAATTGCAGGTTCCCAAATCACACAAAACTGTAATCAGTCCAATTCAGTCTATACAGGTCCAAATGCATTGCTTCCAAAGGAATATGATAGCTAAGACATCAAGCTACATTTCATCAGAAGACACCAACAACAAAATCCAAAGAAATTCCAGTCAAAACAGACAATTACAATCGCAGTTCTCACATTCTGATCACCCAGAACAGCAACAGTAAAAACGACATATCTCACTCTACACTAGTCCAAATGACCTGAAATTTTACAGGCATCTCAAACACATCAATACCTACAACTTTCATGTTTTAAGCAAAGGCCAATTCGGCCTCTAACCATATGATCCAAAACCGGACAGAATTGGGGGTTATCAACCCTAACTTTTCTCATTTCAATCCAAACCCAAAATTGATTGCAATTTCCTATCATATGCACCTACTAGAGCCATAGCCCCTTATTACCAACCATCAAAAACAACCACACCATCAAGATCACATAAAACCAGAAAATTCATCAAAAAAATAAAAACTTAACCAAATCACTTCAAACCAAGAAATAAACCACAATTTCTAACACAATAGCCACCATTAGGCATAAATTCAACATCATTAGGTGTAAGAGGATAGTCAATCACTACTTACCAAGTAAACAAGAGAGAGGAAGATGTTGGACACCTTAAGTTCTCCAAAAAGCTTCACCAAAACACTCACTAACACCAAGTGGAAGGATTTTATGGAGTAAAAACTAATTTAGGCAAGTAGTTTGGATGATTTGAGCTAGGAATTTGCCAAGATGTTGAAGATTTTTGTCTTTCTTCTTGCTAGAGAGGGCCGGCCATCAAGAGGTGAAAAATGGTAATTTTTTTGTGAATTTTGAAGATATTTAATCCATAAGTCAAAAGGTCAAAACCATGAATAGTAGTCTTAAGTCCTAACCAATATCATGGTGACATGTGGCACTACAATAAATGCATTCCTATCCTTTCTTTTCTCTCTCACATCAATCATTTCACACACTCTACTTATCTCTTAACACCCGATAAATTTTACACAGTATCCGGAATTTAACCTAATTGGCCGAATTTTCTGAACTTTTCGCACTAGTGGGTCCCACGTCCAACATATATTCTTAATTTTTCAACAACTACCCAATGCTAGAAAAATCATCTAAAAACTATAATTACTCATAAAATTCACCAGGAAAATATTTCTAAGCCAGAAAATGCAGAAAACATGCAATTAAAGGGGAAAAACCCTAGGAAAATTATTAGGGCAATTATGGGTTCTCACACCAATATACATCAAATTCTCCAAAAATTACATGTCATAAGCGAAGCGGAAACAATTCCCAACTATACATAAAATGATTCCAAATCCAAATTGTACAACATAAAGGCCATCCATTCACGTGAATAAGCACAACAAGTCCTGCCTTCGCCTTGAGCCCTGTGGAGGGGAATAAAACATTTTTGGGGTGAGCTAGAAGCTCAGCGAGTAACAAGTAAAATCAGTAATCAAATCGGTTTAACCATAGTCCATTTCAATGATGTTCAATTCAAATCAAATGATAAGTCCAGAAACAATTTCAACATTTACAAAACATTAAATATGGAGTATCAATAATTCAAGAAACATGTACAATGGAAACCGATAGTAACATTCGTGCAAAGGATACATTCGTTCTCCTGTCCTTCAGTTGAAATTGCATTATTTTCCACCAACCTCCACCAACCTTCAAAGGTAATACTCGAGTATACCAAACGTTCACCCAAGTTCCTAGTCGCCCGACCGAGTCTGCTTCTGGCTCGAGACGACCGGTAACAAGGAGCAATGGCCAGTTCATCTCAAAAGGCTTACATTCATGCGCAAGTAGCATTTAATCATTAATCATGAAAATTTCACATTGATTTAGGTCGAGTGCGATAAAATACACACTCGCCTAGAAAGCTCGTTTTGGAAATCATTCAAAGCACGTAAATACAAGTCATGAAGTCAAGGAAATATATCAAACAAGGAACACTTTCATATAAGCACGCATGATATGCAAGAAAACAGTTCAAAAGTAGCTTTGGAAACAGTTCAAAAGTAAATAATGTAAGAAACATTTCACAAGTACTTTGGAAAAAGTTTAGGGTCACTCACCTCCATGGCTCAGAAATCATCCATCATATAATATTGCCTTGCTCAAATCCAAGTCTTAGATCACAAACCCAATGCAAACAAATCCCTTCAAAGTTCGGACAGCACTTCCCCTGAATTTACTAACTTTTCCAGCCATCAAGGCTTCATTATTTCCTCAGCCAGTCCCAAAGGTACACACACAACAACAAGTTCATCTAATAGTCATTCAGCAAGTTCCAAGCAGTACTAGTACAAGTCAAGCTGGGGAAAAGTCCGGAAATGAAAGTTAAGCTCAAAACCAGAAAAACAGTTTTGACGTCCTTTTGCGGTAATGGCACCAAAGGCACTACGAGTATCGGATGGAGGTCCAAGACCCACCGTTTCGAAGCTAAGAACCAGGGATACAACAATGTAGAAGGTCACTCAGTCCAAATCCCAGCACAACTAAGTCAAATATGCCAAATAACAAACCAGAACCGTACTTGCAGGTTTACAAATTACACTATGCTGTAATCAGTACAACTCAGTCTAAACAGGTCCAAATGCAGAAATTCCAAAGGCATATGGTAGCTAGGACATCAAGATACATTTCATCAGAAGACCTCAACACCCAAATCCAAAAAAATTCCAGTCAAAACAACCCATTTCAGACGCAGTTCTTACATCTTGATGAACCCAGAACAGCAACAGTAAATTCGGCTTATCTCATTCTACACTACTCCAATTGCCCTGAAATTTTACAGGCACCTTTAAAATATCAATACCTACACCTTTCATGTTTTAAGCCAAGGCCAATTCGGCCTCTAACTAGGACCAAAAATTTCGGACAGAATGAAGAACCAAGAACCCTAATTTTCCAGATTTCTTCCAAAACAGAATTTACTTGCAATCTTCCACTTTTTCCACCTTCTAGAATCATCAACTATCATTTCCAATCGTCAAACATAACCACATAATAACAATCATATGAGAACAGAAAAATCCTAATTAAATATAAAACTTCACTAATTTCAACCTAAATCATGAAATCATCCATAAAATCACTTATTCAACCACCACCAATCACTAATTGAACATTATCAAGATCAAAGGAAAGGTTCCTTAGTCACTTACCATGCAAACCCAAGGAAAGACCCAACTTAGCACCTTTGCTTCTCAAACCACTTCACCACACACCTTAATACCACCAAGAGAAAGGTTTTTATGGAGCAAATCACGGTTTTAACGGTTGGTTTGTGAGATTGGGCAAGAAATAGAAGGAAGAAATTGGAAGCTTTTCTCTCTTTTTGTCTCCAAGAGGTTCGGCCAAGGAGCTTATGAAGAAGATGAATTTTGGGTCAAGTTTTTAATCAATTAGTAAAGGTAGTAAAATGGTCAAA
Organism: Coffea eugenioides; assembly: GCF_003713205.1. Taxonomy (NCBI): domain Eukaryota; kingdom Viridiplantae; phylum Streptophyta; class Magnoliopsida; order Gentianales; family Rubiaceae; genus Coffea; species Coffea eugenioides. The sequence goes on along the minus strand of NW_020862341.1, from coordinate 10,024 downwards.
GTCCACCCTTGAGTAAGAAAGTGACACTTGTCACCTTTAGGTTTAAAACTTATCTTTTTGTCTCTCCAATACAAATATCTTAACACATTGTACAATAATATCACTTAATACAAAAATCCAACAAGGTGTCAAAAATACATTGCGTTTACCGCACTTGCGGGTCCCACGTCCAAAATACGCTTTTAATTTCCCAAAAACTAACCGATACTAGAAAAATCATTTTAAAACTATCTTTGCTCAAAACTTTATCTGGGGAATTTTTCTAATCAAGAAAATGTAGAAAAGGCGGGCGTTTAAAAAAATAAACCCTAGAAAATTAGAAAATTTCCGGGTTCTCAAACTCATTTTTTTTTCGGGGCGTCACAATCTCCCCTCCTTAAAAGAATGTCGTCCTCGACATTCCCTCTTGTACCAATCAAGTCAAGACATCCCGCAAAAATCTCTCAAGAGTCAAATCAAACCCACAGTCCGGCATCCTAAACTTCAAGCCTAGGATACACTACAGAGATCTGAAGCCTAAGCTCTGATACCAATTGTAACAGCCCACCTCCCCCTAAGGCGAACCAGAGGGGTCGGCGGACCGCCTGCCCAGCTCTCGCCGGGACTCAGTCGTTCACTACAATCCCTCAAATGAATTACAAGAATAAACCTCAAATATTACAATATAAATCTCCAATATACATCAAATTCTCCAAAAATTACATGTCATAAGCGAAGCGGAAACAATTCCCAACTATACATAAAATGATTCCAAATCCAAATTGTACAACATAAAGGCCATCCATTCACGTGAATAAGCACAACAAGTCCTGCCTTCGCCTTGAGCCCTGTGGAGGGGAATAAAACATTTTTTGGGTGAGCTAGAAGCTCAGCGAGTAACCAGTAAAATCAGTAATCAAATCGGTTTAACCATAGTTCATTTCAATGATGTTCAATTCAAATCAAATGATAAGTCCAGAAACAATTTCAACATTTACAAAACATTAAATATGGAGTATCAATAATTCAAGAAACATGTACAATGGAAACCGATAGTAACATTCGTGCAAAGGATACATTCGTTCTCCTGTCCTTCATTTGAAATTGCATTATTTTCCACCAACCTCCACCAACCTTCAAAGGTAATACTCGAGTATACCAAACGTTCACCCAAGTTCCTAGTCGCCCGACCGAGTCTGCTTCTGGCTCGAGACGACCGGTAACAAGGAGCAATGGCCAGTTCAGCCCAAAAGGCTTACATTCATGCGCAAGTAGCATTTAATCATTAATCATGAAAATTTCACATTGATTTAGGTCGAGTGCGACAAAATACACACTCGCCTAGAAAGCTCGTTTTGGAAATCATTCAAAGCACGTAAATACAAGTCATGAAGTCAAGGAAATATATCAAACAAGGAACACTTTCATATAAGCACGCATGATATGCAAGAAAACAGTTCAAAAGTAGCTTTGGAAACAGTTCAAAAGTAAATAATGTAAGAAACATTTCACAAGTACTTTGGAAAAAGTTTAGGGTCACTCACCTCCATGGCTCAGAAATCATCCATCATATAATATTGCCTTGCTCAAATCCAAGTCTTAGATCACAAACCCAATGCAAACAAATCCCTTCAAAGTTCGGACAGCACTTCCCCTGAATTTACTAACTTTTCCAGCCATCAAGGCTTCATTATTTCCTCAGCCAGTCCCAAACGTACACACACAACAACAAGTTCATCTAATAGTCATTCAGCAAGTTCCAAGCAGTACTAGTACAAGTCAAGCTAGGGAAAAGTCCAGAAACGAAAGTTAAGCTCAAAACCAGAAAAACAGTTTTGACGTCCTTTTGCGGTAATAGCACCAAAGGCACTACGAGTATCGGATGGAGGTCCAAGACCCACCGTTTCGAAGCTAAGAACCAGGGCTACAACAATGTAGAAGGTCACTCAGTCCAAATCCCAGCACAACTAATTCAAATATGCCAAATAACAAACCAGAACCGTACTTGCAGGTTTACAAATTACACTATGCTGTAATCAGTACAACTCAGTCTAAACAGGTCCAAATGCAGAAATTCCAAAGGCATATGGTAGCTAGGACATGAAGATACATTTCATCAGAAGACCTCAACACCCAAATCCAAAACAATTCCAGTCAAAACAACCCATTTCAGACGCAGTTCTTACGTCCTGATGAACCCAGAACAAGCAACAGTAAATTCGGCTTATCTCATTCTACACTACTCCAATTGCCCTGAAATTTTACAGGCACCTTTAAAATATCAATACCTACACCTTTCATGTTTTAAGCCAAGGCCAATTCGGCCTCTAACTAGGACCAAAAATTTCGGACAGAATGAAGAACCAAGAACCCTAATTTTCCAGATTTCTTCCAAAACAGAATTTACTTGCAATCTTCCACTTTTTCCACCTTCTAGAATCATCAACTATCATTTCCAATCATCAAACATAACCACATAATAACAATCATATGAGAACAGAAAAATCCTAATTAAATATAAAACTTCACTAATTTCAACCTAAATCATGAAATCATCCATAAAATCACTTATTCAACCACCACCAATCACTAATTGAACATTATCAAGATCAAAGGAAAGGTTCCTTAGTCACTTACCATGCAAACCCAAGGAAAGACCCAACTTAGCACCTTTGCTTCTCAAACCACTTCACCACACACCTTAATACCACCAAGAGAAAGGTTTTTATGGAGCAAATCACGGTTTTAACGGTTGGTTTGTGAGATTAGGCAAGAAATAGAAGGAAGAAATTGGAAGCTTTTCTCTCTTTTTGTCTCCAAGAGGTTCGGCCAAGGAGCTTATGAAGAAGATGAATTTTGGGTCAAGTTTTTAATCAATTAGTAAAGGTAGTAAAATGGTCAAAGTCCACCCTTGAGTAAGAAAGTGACACTTGTCACCTTTAGGTTTAAAACTTATCTTTTTGTCTCTCCAATACAAATATCTTAACACATTGTACAATAATATCACTTAATACAAAAATCCAACAAGTTGTCAAAAATATATTGCGTTTACCGCACTTGCGGGTCCCACGTCCAAAATACGCTTTTAATTTCTCAAAAACTAACCGATACTAGAAAAATCATTTTAAAACTATCTTTGCTCATAACTTTATCTGGGGAATTTTTCTAATCAAGAAAATGTAGAAAAGGCGGGCGTTTAAAAAAATAAACCCTAGAAAATTAGAAATTTTCCGGGTTCTCAAACTCATTTTTTTTTCGGGGCGTCACACAAATCATTTTCTTGATATAAGTTAGTGTACGTTAAATTTGAAGTGTAGTATTGACGTGGGACCCGCTAGTGCGTTAAGTGCGTATTATTCGGACAACTAGCTTAAGTTTTGCGTTATGGGATTAATTTACAAGATGCTAGGAGATAATTAGAGGTTTGCTAGATTAATTAGTATGGAGAGACAAGAAGATAAGTTTAAACATAAAGGGTGCCACATGTCGCGTTTCTATTCAAGGGTGGACTTTTGACCAGGATATTTGTTTCCTTCTTAAAGCTAATTTTGACCAAAACTTTCCCATTTCTTATGCTCTCTTGGCCGAATCTTCTAGCTAGAAAAGGAGAAAAGAAAACTTCAATTCCAACTTCAATCCTTGCTTGGATCTTGAGTTCTAGCCACTAACTTCACAAATTACTCCATACAAAGTGCTAGTTAAGGAAGATTAGGAACTTGAATGGAAGGATTTTTGGAGGACAAAGCCTAAGCTACCATCTTTCTTAGGGAGATAAGGTATTTTGCCAAGAACATCCTCTTTACTTCAATTCATTGCTTATTAGTGATTTTTAGTTGTTTTAGATGTTGTTTTGTGGAAGATTAGCACTTGAATGCATGAATTCCAGTTTAGGGTTTCATTTTTTACCCCATTCTACCCGGTCCTTTTCCTCCTAGTTAAAGGCCGAATTAGCCTTGGGTTAAAACATAAAGGTTATAGAGAATGATGTTTTATAGTTTCCTACAAAATTTCACCTCAATCGGAGCAACGTAGCCTGTGAAAAGACAAAAATACCCCTGCTGCCCTGTTTCTGTCCGAAAATGAAAATCAGCCTCTGTAAGTGGTTAGTTTGACCAGGAATATTACCGAATTGGTTGATGATGTCTTCTTAAGAATTATAGCCTTGTATCTTAGCTTTCAAATGGTTTGGAATTACCTGAATTGGAGTTGTGTGTGCTGAGATATGAGTGAATAAAGCAGGACTGCTAGTTGATTTCTGCAGTGAATTTCGAACTGGAAAATCTGGAGTAGTTTTGGTAAATTTGACCTAGTTAGGGTGAGAACTGGACTTTGTGGTCTTCATGAAAGTTGTAGGTCTTTGTCTTATATTTTCAACGCCTCCAAGAACGCCTTAAACGGACTTTGGTAACCTGTGATATGGCCATTTGAATGTAGTACGGTTAATTAGCCGATTAGTTGGAACTTGGTTCTGGGAATTGGGAATTTGACTAGGTTACACTGGAATTTGGACTAAGTGGTCTTCATCAACATTGTACCCCTCTGTCTTAGCTTTGAAACGGTATAAATTACATCCCAATCTGATAAGCGTAGCTTATGATATGTCCGTTACGCAAAACCAGTCAAATCTGTCTTTTGTTAAACTTCATTTCCGCACATGTTGTTAGCTTGATTTTTGTACTTGTATGACTTTGAACCTATGGAATGGCTATTGAAATGAGATGATATTGTGTGTGACTTTGGGATTGATTGTGGAAAATAATGAAGCCATAAATGGCTAGAAAAATAGGTAAATACAAAGGGCGTGCTGCCCAAATTTTCGCTCGAGAGCTAAGTTTCTATTTGAATTTGTATATTTTCGTTTGGCAAATACTATGATCGTTTTCCATTTAAAACGTGATCCTTCTTCAATTGGAAACTCCAAATGTTTACTTACTCTTACCCAAATAAAAAGGAGTGGTTTAGGATTTTCTTGGGTATTTTGTCCTCCCTTTTACATGAATTTCATTGAGACATTTAGTCTATAATATCTACTAGAATATGAGATGATTTTGAACCACATAAACAATCCCGAAATCAATATTTCTTAGTCTATATAGTTGGATTCCGACATGTCTTTGGTTCAAGTGTTTTCCATTGGAAATATTATACCCATTTTTGTTTGGTTTTGCGTTTAGTTTATAAAACCCTAGTTATTTCCGTCCACCGGTCCAAATGCCCTCGTTTCACTTTAAAGTCCTTTCTATACGTTTTATTCATCAATTGTTGGGCTTCTTCGATTTCACCTAATTGTTTGTGCTAGATATGTTTGTGCTAGATAGACTGTAATATTCTTTCTCATTTACTCTTAGGTTTTCTCGGTGACTGAGGTAATATCCGGAAGGATATTTGCACGTTGTTTTGCGTAAATAGGTGAGTGTTCCTTGTTTGTTATATTTTTCTTGACTTCATGACTTGTGTTCTTGTTTGATAATGTGTTAAGTGCTTTCAAGGATTTCCAAAACGAGTTTTCTAGGTGAGCGTGTACTTTACCGCACTCGACCTAAATGAAACGTGAAATTTTTAATGATTTAATGATTGCTACATTAGTTGCGCATGATGTAAGCCTTTTGGCTGAACTGGGCCCTGCCCTTCGTTACCGATCGACTCGAGCCAGAAGCAGACTCGGTCGGGCGATATGGTGATCCTGGGTAAATTTGGTATACTCGAGTATTACCTTGTAGTCTGGTGGAGCCTGGCCAATTTCCAGGAGGGGGTGAACGAAACGAAAGAACGAACGAGGGTTTTATTTACCAAAAATGCATTTTATTTAAATGACCGGAGGAATAAGGGGAATGACAGGAGAACGAACGAACGAACGAACGAATATATGGCTCCCTGTGAGCCCGTATCCTTTTAATGAATGTGTTTATCGCTTTATTTTGTATTTGTATCTTGAATTATTGGTTATATGTAATGAATGCATTGAACTTCTTGTTGCCTATGTGTTCGGAACCTCACTGAGCTTTTAGCTCATTCCTTTAGTTTTGTTTTCCTTAACAGGGGAAAGCGAGCAAGGACGAGAGCTGTGTATCGACTAGCCTAGTCTAGTTTCTTTTGGGATGGTTCTCGCCCTAGTGCTCGGCACGGACTGGATGTAGGGTGAATCGAGAACCTTTGTATATTCGATGTTTGTACTCCCTTTTTAGATAGCAATGTATATAAGTTTTGCTTTAAGTTTTGGATCGTTATTATGTTTAGTCTTGTGGGTTTATTCTGGTTTCGATTGAGGATTGACGTGAACGACTGAGTCCCGGTGAGAGTTGGGCAGGCGGTCCGCCGAACCCTTTGGTACGCCTTAGGGGAAGGTGGGGCTGTCACAGGTGGTATCAGAGCATGCTTCACGTGGTCTCTGCGCGGAGTGAGCATGGGCTAAGTGGTGAATAAGTATGAAGGACTAAGTGCTCGTTCAAGCATAAGCTTTGAATTGTGGATGTTATAGGCCTCAAATTTTCGTGTGGTATTGAGAACCATAGATAGGTACGTTTGGTAGGAATTTCGATTATAGATGGTTTAGTCTTGGGACTGGCCAGCTCGAGATGTGAATTGTCTTATTTCGGATTCTTGTGCCCGAGTACTCCAAAGTTGGGGTGGCAGTGAAAGTTGCATTTTGGGAACATTAACAGGTTTTGTCTGGCTAGAATGCGCACAAGAGGTCAATGGATATCTAGTTTGGATAGTAAGTGACGTGAGAGACCGGACGGGGTTATTCAACTGAAACTAGGACGATATCGCCTTTTCTTTTGATTTGCCCTTATATTATTGTGACATGACGTTAGTTAGTGTATTTGTGCATATGATTATATGTCTAATTTGATATGCCTTTGTGTATTTGATTATCTGTCTTCTTGATATATGGTGTGTTATGTGTGTCTATGTTTAATTGTGTATTTGGTATGCTGGAATTTGTTACTTTAGTCAATTTACTGTGTTTATGTACTAAATTACCTTTTGGGGGAAAAGGAAAAGAAAAGAGAGAGGAAAAACATATAGATGGACGGGAGACGTAGTCGTGGACGTGGACGTGGCCATGGGAATAAACGAATTCAAGAGCCAAGAGAGGAAAGGGAAACAATAGCTGCACAAGAGCAAGGACCGAGGGTTGAAGCCGGGGACCAAATGGCGACAGCAATTCAACAAATGACAAACATCTTAGCAAGGTTGGTGGACCAACAAGGTCAAAAGCCTGTAAATCAACCCCAAAACCCGGAAATAGGAGAAGATCGGGCTCTTGAGAGGTTTCAAAAGTTTGCACCTCCAAAATTCGCTGGAGGGCCTGATCCGGATATCGCTGAACAATGGTTAGAGGCCATGGTGAATATTTTCACAGTTTTGAACTACACTGAGCAAAGGCAAGTAAACTTTGCAGTGTTTCAATTTGAAGGACCGGCCCGAGCGTGGTGGAACGTAATTAGAACAAAGTGGGAAAGAGAACGGACCGTATGGACGTGGGCTAACTTCCTAAGGGAATTTAACGAGAAGTACCTCCCACCTTTAGTCCAGGAAAGGAGGGAGGACGAATTTATTGGGCTACGCCAGGGGACCTTAAGCGTGGCTGAATACGAAACGAAATTCACCAAACTATCCAAGTTTGCTTCCGAATTAGTAGCCACAAAACCGAGAAGAGTGAGACGGTTTATACAAGGATTGAATTTGGAAATTCAAGAAGCATTAGCAGCGGTACAAGTGAATACGGTTACGGAGGCCCTTGAGAAAGCTCAAAGAATCGAGAATGCAAAGGCACAGTTAAAGGCCTCCCAGACCCGGAAAAGGGGTGCATCGGATAGTATAGTGGGTGAATTGAGTGAAACGATAGCGCCTCCTAAAGTGCAGAAAATGAACCCGTTACTCCGCCCACCATGGACGTTAGGGGCGGTAGATGAAAGGTCTACTAAAGGAAGCCAAATCAGACCTGAGGAGATTACTCAAGACAACCAAAAGATGGCTTCTCGCTTGACTTGTGGCTACTGTGGAAAGGCTAATCACACCGAGGATGCTTGTTGGCGGAAAGGGCGGAAGTGTTTGATATACGGAAGTGGTGACCACCAGGTGAGCAATAGTCCGAGGAGACAGCCACGTGAAGGTAATACTCCGCAACTGGATGGAGCCAAATCAAGACAAGTGAATGAAAGAGGAAACCGAACAAGTGTACCAGCAAAAGTGTATGCGTTAGGCAACCAAACAGTTCCGGACTCGTCTGAGGCAAATGAAGGTAAAAATTTCGAGGACGAAATTTCTTAAGGGGGAAAGAGTGTGAGAACCCGAAAAATTTTTATATGTTTTCTAGACATTATTTTATTTCCTTGTCTATAGATTTATACTTTTCTTCAATATATTAATTTTCTATACATTTTTATAAGTGAATATAGTTTTCAAATCATTTTCTTGATATAAGTTAGTGTACGTTAAATTTGAAGTGTAGTATTGACGTGGGACCCGCTAGTGCGTTAAGTGCGTATTATTCGGACAACTAGCTTAAGTTTTGCGTTATGGGATTAATTTACAAGATGCTAGGAGATAATTAGAGGTTTGCTAGATTAATTAGTATGGAGAGACAAGAAGATAAGTTTAAACATAAAGGGTGCCACATGTCGCGTTTCTATTCAAGGGTGGACTTTTGACCAGGATATTTGTTTCCTTCTTAAAGCTAATTTTGACCAAAACTTTCCCATTTCTTATGCTCTCTTGGCCGAATCTTCTAGCTAGAAAAGGAGAAAAGAAAACTTCAATTCCAACTTCAATCCTTGCTTGGATCTTGAGTTCTAGCCACTAACTTCACAAATTACTCCATACAAAGTGCTAGTTAAGGAAGATTAGGAACTTGAATGGAAGGATTTTTGGAGGACAAAGCCTAAGCTACCATCTTTCTTAGGGAGATAAGGTATTTTGCCAAGAACATCCTCTTTACTTCAATTCATTGCTTATTAGTGATTTTTAGTTGTTTTAGATGTTGTTTTGTGGAAGATTAGCACTTGAATGCATGAATTCCAGTTTAGGGTTTCATTTTTTACCCCATTCTACCCGGTCCTTTTCCTCCTAGTTAAAGGCCGAATTAGCCTTGGGTTAAAACATAAAGGTTATAGAGAATGATGTTTTATAGTTTCCTACAAAATTTCACCTCAATCGGAGCAACGTAGCCTGTGAAAAGACAAAAATACCCCTGCTGCCCTGTTTCTGTCCGAAAATGAAAATCAGCCTCTGTAAGTGGTTAGTTTGACCAGGAATATTACCGAATTGGTTGATGATGTCTTCTTAAGAATTATAGCCTTGTATCTTAGCTTTCAAATGGTTTGGAATTACCTGAATTGGAGTTTGTGTGTGCTGAGATATGAGTGAATAAAGCAGGACTGCTAGTTGATTTCTGCAGTGAATTTCGAACTGGAAAATCTGGAGTAGTTTTGGTAAATTTGACCTAGTTAGGGTGAGAACTGGACTTTGTGGTCTTCATGAAAGTTGTAGGTCTTTGTCTTATATTTTCAACGCCTCCAAGAACGCCTTAAACGGACTTTGGTAACCTGTGATATGGCCATTTGAATGTAGTACGGTTAATTAGCCGATTAGTTGGAACTTGGTTCTGGGAATTGGGAATTTGACTAGGTTACACTGGAATTTGGACTAAGTGGTCTTCATCAACATTGTACCCCTCTGTCTTAGCTTTGAAACGGTATAAATTACATCCCAATCTGATAAGCGTAGCTTATGATATGTCCGTTACGCAAAACCAGTCAAATCTGTCTTTTGTTAAACTTCATTTCCGCACATGTTGTTAGCTTGATTTTTGTACTTGTATGACTTTGAACCTATGGAATGGCTATTGAAATGAGATGATATTGTGTGTGACTTTGGGATTGATTGTGGAAAATAATGAAGCCATAAATGGCTAGAAAAATAGGTAAATACAAAGGGCGTGCTGCCCAAATTTTCGCTCGAGAGCTAAGTTTCTATTTGAATTTGTATATTTTCGTTTGGCAAATACTATGATCGTTTTCCATTTAAAACGTGATCCTTC
>NW_020862340.1:0-44802 GCF_003713205.1 Coffea eugenioides | reverse complement strand
GTGTCCTGCGAGACTCGAGGATGAAGCTGAATCCCAAGAAGTGCGTCTTCGGCGTCACCTCGGGAAAATTTTTAGGGTATCTGGTTTCCCACCGGGGAATCGAGGCCAACCCCGACAAGGTCAAGGCCATTCAGGACATGTCTCCACCTCGGAACATCCGAGAAGTCCAACGGCTGAATGGACGCCTGGCCGCGCTGAATCGTTTCCTGTCCCAATCAGCTGAGAAAGCTCTGCCCTTCTTTAAGGTGCTCAAGAAGGCTGATCAGTTTGCCTGGACGGAAGAGTGCCAGGCTGCTTTCGACAAGCTGAAGCAATACCTCCATCACCTACCAACTCTCGCTTCACCTCGGCCCGAGGAGAAGCTCTACCTCTACCTCTCCGCAGCCGACGAGGCTGTCAGTCAGCGCTGTTTTTATCCGGGATGAGAGCACCCAAGTGCCCGTTTACTACGTCAGCCGAGCTCTCCGAGGGCCGGAGACTCGATACACTCAAGTGGAAAAACTGGTGCTGGGGCTATTCCACGCCGCTCGGCGGCTGAAACCCTATTTCTTGGCTCACCCCATATCCGTCAGGACCGACCAGCCTCTCCGACAGATACTGGTTCGACCCGAGGCCTCCGGGCGCCTCACTAAGTGGGCCGTCGAGTTAGGGGAGTACGACATGTCGTATGAGCCGCGCACCGCCATAAAAGCTCAAGCCTTAGCCGACTTCTTGGCCGAGCTCACCTTCACGGAAGGTCCAGAGTCCACCTCTGCATTTGCCGAGGTAAGCACCCCAACACTGTGGACAGGTTGTATGTAAGATGGATCCCTCGTAGGATGGGGAATGCATGCTGGAGCTGTGATCTGCTCCTGGAGAGGACCCGGTCCAGGCGAGAAGTGTGAGGCTTCTTACGGCCCGCTCTCGCTTTGGGCTTCCAGCCAACCATAGACGAAGCCGAGTACGAGGCCTTAATTGCTGGACTCCAGCTGGCTCGCAGGCTCGGCGCCCAGCAAATCCACGTCCGCAGTGACTCCCAACTTGTTGTACGCCAAATTCTTGGTGAATACGAGGCTAAGGATGAGACCATGCAACGGTACCTCTCCAAAGTTCACCAACTCACCGCGTACTTCGATTCCTTCGAAATCCAAAGAATACCCCGGTCCCAGAATAAGCGAGCCGATGCCTTATCCCGGCTGGCCTCTACGTCATTCTCTGACCTCAACAAAACTGTCTTAGTGGAAGTCCTGAGTGAACCAGGATACCTGGAAGAGGTGGCCTGTCCCGTGCACTCTGAAGAAACCTGGATGACCCCGTTCATCCTTTTCTTGAGTCACGGAGCCCTTCCCGAAGACCGAGCCGAGGCGAGAAAAATACAACGCAAGGCGGCTCGGTACGCTCTCCGCGATGGAGAGCTGTACAAACGCTCATACCTCGGCCCCTGGCTGAGGTGTGTCACTCCCGAGACGGGATGCCACGTCCTCCACGAGATCCACGAGGGCTTGTGTGGAGCTCACGTCGGCCACAGAATGCTAGCCAAGAAGGCTTTGCTTCTTGGATATTTCTGGCCTTCAGTTCGGCAAGACGCCCAGGACCTCGTTCTCGGCTGTACTTCCTGCCAAGTCCACGCACCCGAGCACCACCAGCCCGCAAACTTCATGGTTCCCATCACTTCACCATGGCCGTTTGAGCAATGGGGGACAGACATCATAGGTCCTTTCCCCAGATCCGTCGGGGGTTATACCTTCCTGGTAACCGCTGTGGATTACTTCACCAAGTGGGTTGAGGCCGAACCTCTGAGGACCATCACCGGGCTGGCCATTCAAAAATTCTTTTGGAAATGCATCGTCTGCCGCTTCGGCATACCTCAGATCATCATCTCGGATAATGGAAGACAATTTGCCGAGAACCCCTTTAAAACTTGGTGCACAAACCTTGGCATCAAACAACACTTCACTTCGGTGGGCCACCCCCAGGCCAACGGTCAAGCAGAAAACTTCAACCGAACTCTCTTGCATGGCCTCAAGACCCGACTACACCGAGTTGGAACATCTTGGGTCGAAGAACTCCCCAGTGTCCTTTGGTCTTATCGGACCACGCCGAGGTCAGCCACGCAAGAGACCCCCTTCTCTCTGACATACGGAGCCGAGGCTGTCATCCCTGCCGAGATCCTTACCCCTAGCCCTCGGTTAGCAGCCTATGCAGCCGAGGTGAACGACGAAGAGAGGCAGCTGGATCTCGACCTCGTCGATGAGCGAAGGGACCTCGCCTCAGCCCGGATAGCTTCCTACAAGAACACACTGGCACGCTATTACAATGCCCGCGTCAGACACCGAAGATTCCAGCCTGGAGACTTGGTTCTGAGGAAAAACTCGGTCAGCCGAGCTGAACCGCAAGGGAAACTATGCCCGAAATGGGAAGGCCTTACCGAGTTGTGGAGTCTGACCTTAAAGGATATTGTAAACTTAGTTACCGAGATGGCTCACTAGTGCCGAGGTCTTGGCACGCCGAGAACCTCAAAATGTACTATGCTTGAATTTTAAATCAAGTTATGACTTCGGATCTTATGTTATTTTTCAACATCGGAATTACGCTATTAAAAAATAAAGGGGGACAAGCAAGGAACGAAGTCAAAGCGAGAAATTAAAGTGTTGAGATGAAAAGAAATAGGCTTTCATTCAACAGAAAAGAGCGTTACAAAAAATACAAGGCCGAGGTCGGAATGCTACTAAGCACTCTCCACCTCGGCCACCCCTTTAAAGCCCACGAGCCTAGACCCCCGTCTCGGCTCCATTCCCCATCTCGGCTCCCTCCTGGGCAGCCTTCTCTCCGGACTCTCCTCCGCCGGGGTGAAGTTCTTATCCATGCTCTTCGCCGATGTCCCCTCCGATTTCGTCTTCCCCAACTTCTTCACCCTCCTCGAACACTTCGTCGAGTTCGGACAGCCACTTGTTGAACTCGTTCTGGACTTCGGCCAAGTTCCTTCCGGCCTGGAGGCCCTCGGCCATCCGGTCGCACAACTCCTTGGAGTCCTCATTGTAGCTGGCATTGTCTTTCAACGACTCCAAGGCTTCGGAGGAGAGGTGGGCTGCGGCCGCGTCCACACCCGACGTGAAGCCGCACATGAAGTTTGGTGTGAGCAGTTGGCCGAGATCCTTGGTGAAGGCCTCAGACCTCCGAAATGCGTCCACTGCCGAGGCCCCAACACTGTTGAGGGCTTGCTCATGAGACTTCTTCACCTCGTCCCCCCTCTTCTGCTCTTCTTCGAGGGCCGATCTGAGACTATTCATTGTAACCTCGGCCTCCTCACCCTTAGCTTCGGCCTCCTTAAGCTGTCTTTGAAGCTCGGCCTTCTCAGACTCGGACACCGCCAATTTCTTCTCCAACTTGGAGATCTGATTTTGCAGCTTGCCGGTGTCCTGCTCCTCGACCAGAGCACAGTACCGGTGTGTCATCTCGGCCACAAAGGCTGAGGTGGAAGCTGTGCTCACCATGAGGCTTTGAACCATCTCGGTCGGGGACAGTTTCTTCATAAACTCCAAATCCCTTGCCATGGGGGAGTGCATTACTAGCTCTTGGGCAACCCGAGGTTGGCTGCACCTGTCGTTGACCGAAAGCTTCCAGTTCGGACACCAGTGCCCGCCGGGGTGTGTCTTCTCCTCCCCGAAAAATACCGGGGGGCTATGGAAACGATTCCATAGCGAGGTCCCCGAGACTGCGTTGACCGGGGGTTTCAACTGCTTGCCTCGGCCATGAGGAGGTGGAAGTGCCGTGACGACTCCAAGGGGCACCCCCTCTGGCACGGACGAGATGGACCCCGTAGCTGCGGTGGCCGAGCTGCTTTGGCCAGCCGTGGTGGGAGTGCTTTTAGCCACCGAGGTCTTGGCAGCTTGTCCTTGAGATTTCTTCTTTGGCGGAGGTGCCGATGTCTCGTCAGAGCCCTTCCTCTTCTGCCTCTTGGCCACTTCGGACGAGCCCGATACGACGATGTCGGACAATTTAGTCACTGCACAAGAAACAAATATTATCATATGCCTTAGCCGAAGTGAAAGCAAAGTTATTAAAGAAAATTACAAGGAATCTTAAGTTTGGTGGAAGTGAAGGGAGTTTTGTCAGCACTGAGCAAAGCTCGGCTGATTCCCCCGTCAACCAGCACGGCTTCGGGGTAGTCCAGACTGTATATCCGAAGTCCTGACCCCATCAGCTTCTGGAAGGCCTCCTCCTCGGCATCCCCTGCGGAGGCGTCGGCCTTCGCCTTAATTGGCCTCCACCAGAAGCCCCTGGGGAAGTCCACTTCGGACACAAAGAAGAAGTCGCGCTTCCAATTCTTGATCGAGCTGGGAGAACCAATCACCAACTTCGGAATGACATGGTTCCGATTGCCAACATAAAACCATCCCTTATCTGTCCCGTGCGCCTTGAGGGTATAGCATCGACGGAAGAGGTCGACAGAGGGAGTCACCTCCTGATGTCGGCACAGCATCTCGAACCCTACAATGATGCGGATCGCGTTCGGGGTGAGCTGGGTAATCCTCACGAAAAAGTGACGAAGCAAGTCCCTGAAGAACCTGGATGTGGGCATCCTCAGCCCGGCCTCTAACTGTTGGACATAGATGGCCACCATGCCCAAAGGGGGCTTTTCGGCTGAGTCATCTGCCCCGGGCGGTATAATCTCGTACCCCGACCGGAAAGGGTACTTGTTTATCACCTTCACGGCCCTATCTCTTCCGATGCGACTTCTAAATTTCGGCATCTTGCCGAAGTCGATGTTGGTTGTGTCCTTGGGAGCGACAGGCTCCAGTACGTCCTCGTCGTGTGGTATCTCAACGCCGAGCTCCTCGTTATAGCCTACCTCGGAACCGCCCTCGCTCATCTCGGACGACTCCAACTCCGAGGCTGCCTCGCTGGCTCCCGCCTCGGTTGATCCCTTCTCAGAACTCGGGGTCGACCCTTCCGAGCTGGACGTCGTCGCTTCTTCCCCAGGATCCGGCCTCACCTCGGTCTGGTAGCTCGGAGTCACGGTCTCTCTATGGGTCTTAGCCGTTTTGGCCATGGGTGAAAGACGAGATAAGAAAGAAGAGGGATACTTACTATTGCCTACGGAATTGGACGAAATTGATGGCCTCGGCTCTGATCTCGGCTACTAGACTGATCTCGGCTACGCTCGCGAACTTTGCAGGTCTCAGATGAAAATGAAAGGTGTGAGAAGTGCGGTGAGGGGGACCCCCCCTATTTATAAGGGTTTGGGGGGAATCCGAAGAGGCGGCAAGAATGCGAAAGGACGGCCACGTTCGAATTCAAAACACCGTGCCTCCCTCTCTCCTCATTAATGCCCCGTCCTTTCAGCTGACACCCTCTGCACGAAACGTCCCACTACTTCACGACGCGACGGTTACCAGTGACCACGTCCTATCAGCTGACCTGCCCACGTGTCACGTCCCCGCATTTCTCGGAGCATTTTCGGCACCCCGACTTTTTACGACTTCGGCCCAAGGAAGCCTCAATACCTCCCTGGCCCGGAGCTCCCGAGGCTTGAGGGGCTTATTGAGGATGCTCACCTCGGCCACCTCGCATGTCCGAGGTGCACTCACCTCGTCCCTCATCAGAGCTCATCCGTGTCTTGGGCATACCCCCTAAGTTCGGCCGGATCCCCAGTCTACCGTGTAGGTGACCTCGGCAACTCAACCTCAGCTGCACGCTGATGAGGCCAAGACACCTGACATCACCCGAGATCAGTGCTTTATCTGAAAAGCACTGTCGCACTTAATGACTACTGCGAATGACTCCTCGTCACCCTGTCCAGGCGGCTACAGTGTCAGAGTCAGGCCACCTGACAGGGAACAGAGCCGTAATGGCAGGGCATGGGTCCCACCGACATAAGACCTCCGTCCTGCCCTCCACTCTCACTCTATAAATACCCCACACACTCCCAACAAGTAAGCATACTGTTCATTCTCATATGCAATTATCTTTCTCGTTCTCATACTAACTTAATCGTCGGAGTGATACCAGGGGAGAAGCCCCGTCATCCACTTCGGACAAGCAAAGGTACACCACCTCATCTCAGAGAGGACTGATTTAGCTCGGTCTATCTACCCACCAAAAATCACCTCTTCAGTGTGCTTAAGAAATTAAAGGGTTAGCTCTTTTTCAGATTTTTTGTGCTGGTCTTAATGTTTCAGTTATGAATGGACAAAAATGCCATTTAAATCTGACTGGATTTAATTCTAAAGTCACCGGAAGTTCTTAAAGTATACAGTTTTAATTATTCAAGGATCAATCGAAAACAAAATTTAAATGAGGGTTTAAAAGTAAACAATGGCAATAATTTAGAGGTTCCACAAATTTTTTACCCAACAATTTAGAATGGTTCTACGTGATTAACAATATATATATTTACAATAGTTTGAATCCAAAAAACATTTGGATTTCTAGTTCCACAGAAATTAGTTTTATTTCTCATATACACCAGATCCCAACAATACTAGGAGAGATTTATGATCTCATCCCGAAAGAAATTGGATTTTGTCGCTCAGCAAACATACTAGGAGATTGGTACTCTAATTCTGAAGTGAATAGAATCCTATTGGTGCCTATATATTCAGCACTATCAATCATGGGAACTTTATACATCAGCAATTCAAATCGTATTTTTTCCTTGTTAAGTTGTTATACATACTAGTATAACAAGGAAATTGGTATACATACTAGTATAACAATTCTAATCCTAGTATGTTTCCTTGTCAAACATACTAGTATAACAAGGAAATTGTAATACATACTAGTATAACAATTCTAATCCTAGTATTTTTTCCTTGTCAAACATACTAGGAGATTGGTACTCTAATCCTAAAGTGAATGGAATCCTACTGGTGCCTATATATTCAGCACTATCAATCATGGGAACTTTATACATCAACAATTCAAATCGTATTTTTTCCTTGTTATCTTCCAATAAACAATGGCTACGAGGGGTCAACATATCTCCATTATTTGTCTCGGTTTCTTCTTAATTCTTCTTCTTTTACATCCTCATGGTTGCACTGCAAGAAAATTCAGAGGTACCATGGCCGGTTTTATGAATGTTGAAAAAGCAGCTGAACTGGGAAGGCTGTATCACCTTGACAAGATATATCAGCTCGGTGACTCAATTTCTGATACTGGAAACCTTGTTTTAGAGAGTCCCCATGGAAGTGGTTTCTTGTTCACTAGACCCCCTTATGGCGAGACAACGTTTGGGAAACCTACTGGTCGATGTTCTAATGGGCTCCTCATCAGGGACGGAGCCAGAAATTTATTTTTGGGGGGGCTGAAGTGTATTAAAATTTTTTTTTGTGACGAAATAAATATATTTAATAAGTAAAATTTAGAATCAATAATTATAAAAATAATAAAAACATATAATTATACATACCCAAAAATTTGTTATTGATTAACACTTGAAGTATTGGTAGTTGTGCACTCGAATAACGAAGATGAGGCAATTGCATTCTGCGAGTCTTCATCCGTTGAAAACGCTGCAATATTTGCTCATTTTAAATTGTTGCAAAAATATCCTTATCGATGTATACAACCAGACAGTCATTCATCCACTCGTCTCCCATTTTGTTGCGCAAATCAGTCTTGACAATATTCATTGCAGAAAATACTCTTTCAACAGAAGCAGTTGGAAAAATTCTGTCGTAGGGATGGCAATAGGGCAGGAGATCCCTCTCCCGTCCCGTGCTTTTAAAATTCTTTTTATTTATAATAGCATCGAATTGGGAAAATTCTGCCATTTGATGGCAATGGGGTGTGGGATCCCTCTTCGATCCGATGTTCTAAAATCTCCCTGGCCCAGTTCCCCGCTTTTTCTATCCATATACCCTGCCTATACACCTACGGGTGCCCTCACTATTGTGTAATTATACTTTTTATGTATATAAAACATTAATAACAACATTATAAATTATTTTTTAAAATTCTTAACTGAATATTCAATGTAAAATCAAGGTTAAAAATCACTTTGATCTTTTTTTAATTCATTTCTCTACTTTTAATAGGAAATCTAAACTTACAATCATTATGTTTAAACAATGTAAAAAAATTGAAGTAAACTAAAAAATAATTAAATAATAATGTGTTTATGTATGAATGTATATATATGTATAAAACAATATATAGATCATTGTATTTTTGTTCAATTTTTATATTGATAACCTGCTCCGTTGAAATGAGGGGAGAAAAATCTATCCGGCCCTGCATTCCTAATCTACCGCTAGTTATGCACTTGACATCAAAAGTAGAAAGAAACTAACGACCAATAGAGCAAAGGAATTGATTCATACAGAGACATGTCCAAGTCATTATGTTTGTCCGGCATTATCATTATCTCCTTTCACCGTGGGGGGGCTGGGCTGGCCGCCAGAATCCCCTATATATAGGGGGTTTTCCGGCGGCTTGGGGGGGGCTTAAGCCCCCACCAGCCCCCCCTTAAATCCGTGGCTGCTCCTCATGGTTGACTATTTCGGTATGCACCAAAAATAATTCCAAACTACTTTTTATTATTACTATTTTTTTTTTGTAGTTGAGAATTTTCTTGCAATTTGCCTCTTATAACTTTATTTATGTTTACAACCATTATTCTTCCTTTTTTTTTTTAATTTACAACCATATCTTCCTATTTCTGGTTGGGCTCCTCATTGTTGACTATTTCGGTATGCGCCAAAAATAATTCCAATCTACTTTTCATTATTACTATTTTTTTTTTGTAGTTGAGAATTTTCTTGAAATTTGCCTCTTATAACTTTATTTATGTTTACAACCATTATTCTTCCTTTTTTTTTAATTTACAACGATATCTTCCTATTTCTGGTTGAGGCTATGTGAATTTCTGTTTCTTTGGTTTGTCAAATTTTTAACCTAATTCTATTTGTTTATTTTCCCAAGCTCTTCTAGATCTTTTTTTTTGTTTAATTTTTTTATATGTGATATCTAATTAAGGATCAAAAGTTTAAATCTACTGAAAAAATTAAACGAGCAGAACCATCATCTAATCAGGCTTGATGTGTGTTACGTGAATATCATGAAAATTAACATGCTTAATTACTCCAGAAAATTTATGCAAAAGTAAGAGAAATTAAAATGGAGAGGGCAGATTAAATCCCAATTTCATAACGTTTAAGTCAGTTTTCTTATTACAAAAAATTAACAAGTGGATATATAGGTTTTTATCAGGAAAAAAGTTTTTCAAACAAGGCAGAATTCCAATTAATTCTTTTGAGGAAAAACTAGGCCTAATTTTTCTTGTAGAACGTCCGTATTTTGGTTCTTTTTTTTTTAATACTCCTAATCGTATTAGCAACTAAGATTGTTGAACTTTGTTTAACAGCAACAGCATTTGGTCTTCCATACCTCGAACCTTACAAGAAAGCTCATGCAAACTTCAAACATGGGGTAAACTTTGCTGTTGCTGGAGCTACTGCTCTATCAGAAGAGGCATTGAAAGCTAAAAACATTACAAATCCAGCAACCAATAGTTCCCTTAGCGTGCAATTGGAATGGATGGCTTCCCACTTCAACTCCACTTGTCACGCCAAAGAAGGTTAGCAAATTAATTTAACTTTTTAGCACAGATCAAGAATATATTAAGGTAACAATTATTGATTATCCTATTTCTTCTTTTGTTAATCTAAACCCTAGGATGTTGGAACAAGCTCAGAAGTGCCCTTTTCTTTGTTGGTGAGATTGGAGGCAATGACTATAACTATGGCTTCGTTCAAAGAAAAACCTTGGACGAGTTAACTGGTTTAGTGCCAGATGTTGTCCAAAGTATTACAGATGCTGTTCGGGTGATTGCTCTCTCTGTTTTTGATTTAATTTCCTTGTTAATTTAATTTCAAGTATGCTTAATTTCTCAAAACTGCTTTTTTAAAAAAAAAAATTCTCAAATTCCTTTTTTTTTTGCAACTGTTCAAAAATGGCATTTTTCATTAGGGGTTTGTTTATATGTACAAATAAAAATTTAACAATCTTATTTTCATCTTGCTAATTTTTGCTATTTTCAGAGAGTCATTGGTTTTGGGGCAAGACGAGTTATTATCCCTGGTAACTTCCCAATTGGTTGTCTACCAATTTATCTCAGTAGCTTCCACACCAATAACTCAGCAGCATATGATGAAAAACACTGTCTCAAGGACTTAAACAACTTCGCTGAAATTCACAATGAAGTTCTAAAAGCATCAATCAACGTGTTGAAGAAAAAATATCCCTATGTCGACATTGTCTATGGTGACTACTACAACGCCTACTTGTGGCTCCTGTCTCATGCCAAGCGTCTACGTAAGTTAATTTGTTACCATACCATCATTTTGCCGAAATTTTTTTTAAGTATATATACGTACTAAATTAATTATCTAGCTTAATCCCACAACTTAAAATTTTTGGTTGAAAATTCTTGCAGGATTTGATAGAAATTCTTTACAAAAGGCTTGTTGTGGAAGTGGATCAGGGCCATACAATTTTGATCCTCGAAAGATGTGTGGGGCGGAAGGAGTTTCTGCATGTCCTAACCCTGATAAATACATAAGCTGGGATGGAATTCATTCAACACAACGATCATATAAGTACATTACAGGATATTTGTTGCGCTCCATCTTGCCTCAAATGAGGATGTTTCATCTTTGAGTTGGAGATCATGTTATAGTTTCTGCTAGCTAGTTGTCGTTTCAATTCGGCCCGCAGGGGTTCCTTTCCTTTCTGATTCTTTATTTGTTTATTCGATGGTATAACACATTCCATCTTTTACTTTCCATTGACGTTTCTATTGTTATCAATAACATTTTTACTTAGATTCAAATTGAAAAGAAGTACTTTGCATTAATCCAGTAGTACTTGGTACTTCAAAGTTTGCTTTTCAGTTTCATTTTGTTGTAGAAAACAGTTCTCTTGGTCTTTTATCGAGGGGGAAATGGGGAATAGTTTGATTTTAGCCTTAATCTATTTCATGTCTAATTTCTGTGCTCTGCCATGGTTGACATATAGAACTTACGGCCTGCATCTGAATTTGCCTTGGTTATTGTTAAAGCTGAACTGGTTTTTGCTTCTAGCTAGCTGCATCTGAAATTCCCAGCAATTCTTAGTATATTTATATGCTATCAAGTCGGGTGGCTTTGCATCTGAGTCCGACTCAATAATCTTTAATCAAGCTGCTCAAGCTTGGTTAATATCAATTTAAGTTGAAAAGAGCAGTTGACTCGAATAATTCACAGATTCCTTGGTGACTTAAATTGAGCAACAGTTCGTTCAACTTGAGAAGGGGTTATTGGTAGAAGGGGAAATCAAGTATGTATCTATGTTCACTGGGTTTAGTGAAATATTATTTGATCACACGGGATCGACAGTGCCACTTTTCCAGTGGCAATTCAGTGTCACTTCTATATTTATGTCAAGTATCCTATTTATTTATTTTGGCATGCGTTATTTATTTAAATTTCTTCTACTATCACGTGATAAGTAGAATTGGCACTGGATTTGGCATCGAATAGTGGCATAGAGGATCCCAACTGATTATTTGTATCCAAGAACTTCGGAGAAAATATGTGTTTGTCCTAGTGTCTTGGTTCAAAAGTTTTTGGGATAATTTCAAAAATCTCTCTTGAGGTTTTTGGCAATTACATTTAGCTCCTTCGAGGTTTTAAAAATTACATACACCTCACTTGTTATTTAAAATGCCAATACTACCCTAAATATTTTAATGAAATTCCCTTGTTGGTATGCTTATTGATAAGAGTTTATTTTACGTATTTTTAGTGTGTTTTATTAGTTAATTTTGGTTTGATTAATTAGTTTTATAACTAAAATAACTAAGGTTTTGGTAAAAAACTACATTTTATGTTAAAGTGGCTAAATATTGCATTTTATGGATTGTTATGGGAAAAACTTCATATTTTGTAGGTTTAATGATTCAATCATCAAATGAAGTGCATTGAGAAGATATTTGGATGATTGATGATGGATTAAAGTGGTGAAAATAAAATATGAAGTGTAAAAGGAAGAAATGCAATTTGAGGACAAAAATCAAGAAAAGTCAGCTTTGACAACTCTGACACATTTTGGTATTTTGACTATATCTGGAGCTACACTGATCGGATTGAGGTGATCTTTACACCAATTTAAAGCTAAGAAAGAGATCTACATTTGGTATGAAGACATCAAAGTCCAATTCAGCCGTTTTCATAGTCCAAAAGTTGAAATACCGAAATTCAACTCAGCTGTCCAAAGTGGAAAACAGAGTTCTGACCAGTCTTTAGTATTTTGGTCATATCTCAGGCTAAAAAGCTCCGATCTGGATGATTTTTAGAGAATTGGAAAGCTAACTCAAAGGGCTACAACTTTGGTGTTTTGCACAAAAGCCAGTTCAGCCTTTATGATAGAGAAAATCGTAGTTGAAGTAAGGACAAAGTGAATACGCGAGTACACAAAATGTGACTTGTAACCGCGTTTTGTGTAGGCGCGTTTTCTGACCGCAATTCTGCAATTTGCTCAGTCAATTCTCTTATGTTCAAATTACTTTCCAGCTACAATCTGCAAGAGAATTCGGTGCACATGCCTCAGAAGACAAAAGGGCAATAAAGATGGCTTATTTTCAAGTCAAAAACATTGATTTTTGACTATCCTAACAAAGTTAGATTTGGAAATCAAAAGTTGGAATTTGACTTGGAAAAAGAGAGCCTTTGAGTAGTTTATATGCAGAGACATTTGGGAGCAAGAAAAACATACGGGAGAAGCTTGGAGTCTGCAAAAATGTAGCTTTTCCATTCTCTTAGTGTTAAATTAGTTTAGTATAGAGTAGTAGTTCATCCTTCTTGTTTATTAGCTAGGCAAAGATGAAGAAGGAGATGAAGAAGTGCTAAACATAGGGAGTACACTCACGAAAGTAGAGGTGCACCTATGTGGTTTTTAGTGATTCATTTCATGTAATTTCATTGAAGAAATGAACTTGTAACTAATTTCATAACCATGAGAATAGGTATGGATTAGTTATAAGTATAATTGATTCACTACGAAAGTAAGATTCAAATGCATAAGGAAATTACACCATAATTAGCCTAGATGTAGTATTCAATGATCCAAATATAGCACTTGCATGAGTAGTTAGGGATACCAGAACCTAAGGAGCTTTCATTTGTCATTTTGTATAATTTCAGTAGGTTAAATTTGTTATAATTTACTGATAGTCTAAATAATAGAGAAGCTTTAGTAATACCGGTAATTGTTCACTCTTCCTTGTGGGATCGACCCGATATATACCCTAAACTACTAGTTGATCTGTATACTTGCAGTGAACGGGTGTAATTCGGTATTTTTTAGCTTGCACGTATGTAAAATACCCGTCACTTATACTTAGAATCACTTTTAAAATTGTTTTTCATTCTTAAACCTTTTTTTTAAATTTTTTGCCAATAAAACTGTAGAATTACCACTATTACCTCTAGTTTTTATTGTAACCAAATGTCGAACTAGTGATTTTTTTGATGAGTTAACTTTATATGCAATCCAATATTTTTGCTAATATTTGTTTTCTATTTTTTGGTATTAAAATTAATAAAAAATAAAAAATAAATGGCCCAAAAACACTATTAAATTGTGATAATTCCATTACTCGAAAAATTGATAAATTTTAAAATGAATTGTTTCAACATTTTCTTTTCTATCTTATAAATCTAAATCCATAATAAAATATCATTAAAAGTATCCTATCATAGTAATAAAATTATTATTATAGCTATTTATCAAATAGTAGATATGGACATGAAAATTTGACACCTTTTCCTTGTAATTATATTAGATAATCTTATAATTGTATGGGAAAATAAATTAAAACTCATTATACAAGGGCATTTTTGGGTATTCATTTAAAAATTTGACCAAGTTAATATTATTTTAAAGTTTTGTTACTAAAACTATCAAATCAAAGGAGGTAGGTATAATTTTTCAAATCTCTATAGAGCTCAGTGAAATTGTTAGAAACCTCAGGAGAGGTTTCTGAAATTATCCCAAAGTTATATGTACTGAATCGATCCATAGGTAGGCAAAAACTATGGATGATAAAAAAGAACTTGCAAATTTTCTGCAGTAATTAATTCTAACTCAGCCACTATCATAACTAATTATAACCAGGCCGCAGGCTCTTCTTCTTCTTCTTTTTTTTTTGATAAGAAACAAACGGAAAAATTTTATTACTGAGAAACAAACGGATACCACGATTTGTTTGACAAAATTTGGAGGAGCATTCCAAAGAGATTCATAAAGGTTGGCATACTTTGCTCGGTTGGCTGAGATATGCGCAACCTTGTTTGCCTCCCTTGGTATCCATTTGACATCAATACAAAGTTGATCTAGCAAGGCTAAGCGTATATCCTCAAGAATCAAGCCTAAGTTAGACAGGATGTCTTCCTTATCAAGAATGAGTTTGATAATCGAAGCTGCATCTCCCTCCAAAATAAAACTTGGGATCATTAGATTTCTTGCCAAGTAGACCGCTTCCCTAGCAGCATGGGCTTCCGCTATTTCTGCGCTCACCGAACCAACGAATTTCTTTGCAAGGCCAGCTATAAAAGAGCCTTCATGGTCCCGGACCATTGTCCCAATGCCAAAGTTTCTTTGAGCTTAAGTAAAGCCACTTTGACTAGATATTCCTTTTCTATCAAAATAGAGAGGGGGCAATAATCCTCCCTTTTTTAAAAAAGAAAAACGGGAGGTCATGAAGCCAATACGTTCTACTTACAATTCCTCATGTTTTAGCACCCAACTCAAGAAATTATCACTCCAAGAAAGACTTGAGATCACTCCAAGAAATTATGGGAAATATGGGAAAATATAAAAATTACTCTACTTATTGACCAAAAAAAATAAAATTACTCTACTTATTGACCAAAAAATATAAAAATTACTCTACTTTTTTTTTTGTTTATTGTCACCATCTATACCTATTCCTAGGATCACGGGGAACTGATGGGATTGAACCACCATCCGATCATACAGGTGCAAGAGGCACTCATATGGATCTAAAAGAAGTAAAGTTTGAACCCTTGATCTTTCATCTCACAAAGATATGTGGTGGGCAACTACTCTAGAGCTAGTTGGTTATAAAAATTATTCTTGACGTGCGCGGAGTATACATATACAATTAAGCTCATCCTAATCAAGTTTTACATTTATAAACTCCTAAATACCCCACACGCGATTTATCGCAAGTATACGAATCGTGAGCGAGTATAGGGTATTAAGGGTCGATCCCACAAGGAAGATTGCAATTACCGGTACTACTAAAGCTTCTCTATTATTTAGACTATCAATGAATTATAACAAATTAAACCTACTGAAATTATACAAAATAACAAATGAAAGCTCCTTGGGTTGTGGTATCCCTAACTACTCATGCAAGTGCTATATTTGGATCATTGAATACTACATCTAGGCTAATTATGGTGTAATTTCCTTATGCATTTGAATCCTACTTTCGTAGTGAATCAATTATACTCATAACTAATCCATACCTATTTTCATGGTTATGAAATTAGCTACAAGTTCATTTCTTCAATGAAATTACATGAAATGAATCACTAAAAACCACATAAGTGCACCTCTACTTTCGTGAGTGTACTCCCTATGTTTAGCACTTCTTGAACTAGTGTTAAATCTCAATTTTCATTGCAGAAACAACACCTTAGATAATCACAATTAATGGTACCAGATTAATCATGATTTCAAGAGCTAAAGTGCTAAATAACTTGCTCAAATCATAGCAGTCAAATAACCAAATAATAAACACTAACAATTATAGAAAGTTCAACCAAACCCAAGGTATAAACTTTAGAAACACATATTGAACACAAAATCCAGAACTTGTATATTAACTAAATTTGGAATCAAATACAAAAGATAAAGAGTTTGGAAGGAATACAACCCTTGTCACATGAGCTTTCTTCCTTGCCTTCTTCATCCTCCATCTTCATCCTAATCTAGATAATAAACAAGAATGGAAAGCTACACTACTCTATACTAAGCTAAACTAACACTAGAGAGATGAAAGAGCTACATTTCTGCAGCTTCCAGCTTCTCCCGTATGTCTCTCTCTATTTTTCTCCTATGAACTCCCCATCTCCTTTTTTGCAATGAATTTGGCTACTTAATGATGAAAGGTGGTCAAGAAATGAGGATTACATCTCCCTTTTACAGCTGGGAATGTTTCTCACATGTCTAGCATCCAATGTGAGTTGGTGGAGGTGAAATTGAGTTTTACGCGTACAGAGCAGCCTTTTCTGACCAGTGATCCGAGCTGCTACAGTACCTCGGATCCGTATGGATCCGAGCTCGGATCCACTAACCCAGAAACAACCGAGGGTTCGGATGAATAGTGGATCCGAGTGTGGATCACTTGCTCTGTTTTTGGCCCAACTTCAACCAATCTTTTCTTGATGTTAGAGGCTGAACCAGCTCATGTCTAAAACACGAAAGTTGTAGCCTTTTGAGTTATCTTTCTAATGCATCAAGAATCACCTCATTTGGATCTGTGTAGGCTGAGATATGACTGAAATACCCTTGCCTGCTCATTGCCCTGTTCCAGTTTCGACCAGTAGAAATTTGCTATTGTAATTCGGCATTTTGACCTGGAAAACCTTCAAACTGGATTTAGATGTCTTCACCAAAGTTGTAGATCTATCTCTTATCTTCAAATGGGTTCAAGAATCATCCCAATCCGATCATTGTAACTCAAGTTATAGCCGAAATACGAAAATGTGTCAAAACTGTCAAAATACACAAAATCCAAGTAAAAAGTGATAAAAACCTCATTTAATCACTTAAAAACATTTATTCACCAATTATAGCCAAAATGATTCATATTCTTCCAATAATATAACCAAAGTGACTAAAAATAATATAAAATGTCATACAATTATTACGTAAATTAGTCACTTATCAAACTCCCCCACACTTAAATCATTGCTTGTCCTCAAGCAATTCACACATAATCAAATGCAATGATTCAAGAGGTGAAACAATATATGCACTTTGTCCAATTTAATTCCTCAAGACTTGGAAAATAATTATTATATAATTATTCAATTTACACTAAATACTCATAATATCAAGTAAAGGAAAGATAATTATACCCTAAATTCAACAAGTTAAACTTAATCTCTTACCCTAACCTAATTTCACAAATAAGCAACCCACATAGTCGATTTATAGCCTTCCTCCTCCTATAATCATCCTTTTCTCAAAATTTTACATCTAAGAGGGATTTATTCATACTAATTTTACTTAATTAGTGAGAATGCCTTTTTACGCGAAAATCGACACTTTTAGGTGAAGATTCCCGGTTACTCAACATTTCACTTATTCAAGTTGCAATGCATACTCTTAATTCAAGTACCTTTTTACGCGAAAATCGACATTTGTAGATGCCAACCCCCGGTTACTCGGTACAAAAATCATTGGAGTAGAATAATTTTTTCTTTCTTTTCTTCTCTTTTTTTATTTTTTTTTATTTTTTAAACTAAAGGACAATAAATAGATATTCCCTCTTAGAAAATATATAAGACTAATCAAAGGAGGAGTATAACCTTTTATCAACTATGTCAATCACTTACTTGCAAAATTAAGTAAAGAGAAGAAATCTCATTAAACATGTAAAATTATAGGCATAATTTTCCTCACTTTACCAAATATACTTTCTAAAATGTAAAAATTCTAATTGCATAATAACTATTTCCAAGTTAAATGAGGACTAAACCTTCCAAAATACACATAAAGTTTCAACAATTGGAAGAATAAAAACATTTAAAGTTGGAACAAATTAGCCCTTTTTGAATGAAAATGCAAAAATTTGAAGAACTTTTGGGCCATAGTGACATATTGGACAAGATGTTAGACAAATTTTGACGGAGTTTCCCCATATAAATGGAAGAAAACTCCCTGCCAACAAACCCAATTTCAGGCAAATTATCCACATGGCAAATAATTCAAACACAATTCCAATATTTCTAAGCATTTAAATCCACAAAATATCATCACATAGCATTAGAATGCAAGTTCACATATTTCCTCCCCCACACTTAAACTTCACATTGTCCTCAATGTGAGAAAAGGAAAATAAAGAAAGAGTAAAAGAAAATACTCCCCTTATGACTTGCGCAATCCGAATCCATGTCCAAGTGATGAATTTCCAACTTTACTTGAAAGAATGGAGACTTCAATTAATGCACCTTGAAAAAAAAACAAAAATACAATTCTTAAGAATAAAAGCTTGCAACCAACAAGAAGAAAAGTGGAGTTGAAGGAGGAAAAAGAGGGAAGAATGAAGAAAAGTGGTCTGAGGCTTCGTTTGGAAAGGATCCGAGGTCGTTTTTGAAAGGATCCGAGGTCGGATCATGATAAGTGAGCTCGGATCAAGAAGCTCAAATTTTTTCTGATTGCAGAAGTGGATTCGAGGCCTCGGATCCATATGGATCCGAGCTCGGATCAAGAAGCTCGAAGTTTTTCTCTGATTGCAGAAGTGGATCCGAGGCCTTGGATCCATTGAATCTGCACTTATTGCAGAATTTTTGCAATTTTCAGTTTGACCTCAATTCTTCAAAATACACCCTAGATCATTTCTATGTCAAAATAAATCATTCACGCACATGTAAAATGATCTAAACATGCATTCTAAACCTCTTTAATGCATCAAAATTCACAATTACTGAATTTGAGGTATTGAGATCTTTGATCAAACTTCGCCTTTTTCACCTCATTTGGTCACTTTTGCATCTTTTTCCAAAACCTACAAATGAAAAATAACAAAATAACTCAAACTTATACTTTAAACATAAAATCACTCCAAAGTAACACCAACTTAAACAAGCATTGGGTTGCCTCCCAATAAGCGCTTCTTTAAAGTCAATAGCTTGACTATATCACCTCATTTTTCAAGGAGGCTTAGTTAACGAATAATCCACCATTTTAGGCCTTGGTGGATCATTGTAAGGTGACTTAATAGAAAAAGCCACATGAACTAATGATGTGAGAAATGGAAGTGACTTACCTATTCCAAGTGTTTCATAGATATTACCTTGAATATGCACCACTTGAGAATTTACCAAAGGAAATGTCATGAGAGTATCTTGGGCAGCAATACCCTTAGAACCTATACTTTCAATGCACTCCTCAAGAGGGGTGAAAAATGAGTCATTAAAACTCACCTCTTGAGGCTCAAAGTTAGTTTCAAAGGTATTATCATGTGAAATGGATATTTGCTCATTGAAATATAATTGAGATTCATCATTTTCATCCAAATGCAATCCATTTTCACATACAACATTTCCACGATTCATGCTAGGATCATTTTGCAAATTATTAGAAGAAATAACTTCACACAATACATTCAATTGCTCATGTATTCTACCAAAGTGAGAAGCTAATTCATCTATTCTTTCCTCAATCCTATCAAAACGGTCGGAAGTTGCATTTGCTAGCTTTTCTAAAGCTAACTCCCAAGATGGCTTAGAATCATTAGCTACTCTTTCTATTGCCAACTCCCAAGATGGTTTTGATTCATATTGGACACTTTCAGGTTGGTGATCATAAAAATATGAATTATCACTATAAGTACATTGATTATTCCAACCATAAGCAGGAGAATTGCTCCAATTAGCACTATATTGATCAAAACAAGGATTGTAATGCTCTAATTCATCATAATAATCCACATTTTGTGCTTGCATACATGTATTAATAGCATGATAACCTCCACACAAGTCACAAATCACATGATAAGAATTGAAAGCATTAACATTCCTCCCTTGCTCAATTTCATGCATCATGGTGTCCATTTGAACTTGTAACTTAATTACATCAAATTTTGCCTTTAAGCACCTTAAACCATCTTCAAAAGATATACATTTAGTAAATTCTTGGTTACCTCTGTTGAAGGAGCTTTGCACTTGGTAACCATCCATTTCCAATCTTCCACTTCTCAAGCATTGTCCTCCAAATTGACCTAAGCTTCTCATCACCTAAAATTGCTTTTAAACAACTTAAGAGCAAAATTATTGAGAAGAATAGGTGATTAAACACATACACACAAAAAATACTAAAATGACAGAAAATAACATTCACACAATAACTAATAAAATGTCTAAACTAATAAAGTTACTCTTCACACCGATATTGCCAAATCTTCCCCGGCAACGGCGCCAAAAACTTGACGTGCGCGGAGTATACATATACAATTAAGCTCATCCTAATCAAGTTTTACATTTATAAACTCCTAAATACCCCACACGCGATTTATCGCAAGTATACGAATCGTGAGCGAGTATAGGGTATTAAGGGTCGATCCCACAAGGAAGATTGCAATTACCGGTACTACTAAAGCTTCTCTATTATTTAGACTATCAATGAATTATAACAAATTAAACCTACTGAAATTATACAAAAAATAACAAATGAAAGCTCCTTGGGTTGTGGTATCCCTAACTACTCATGCAAGTGCTATATTTGGATCATTGAATACTACATCTAGGCTAATTATGGTGTAATTTCCTTATGCATTTGAATCCTACTTTCGTAGTGAATCAATATACTCATAACTAATCCATACCTATTTTCATGGTTATGAAATTAGCTACAAGTTCATTTCTTCAATGAAATTACATGAAATGAATCACTAAAACCACATAAGTGCACCTCTACTTTCGTGAGTGTACTCCCTATGTTTAGCACTTCTTGAACTAGTGTTAAATCTCAATTTTCATTGCAGAAACAACACCTTAGATAATCACAATTAATGGTACCAGATTAATCATGATTTCAAGAGCTAAAGTGCTAAATAACTTGCTCAAATCATAGCAGTCAAATAACCAAATAATAAACACTAACAATTATAGAAAGTTCAACCAAACCCAAGGTATAAACTTTAGAAACACATATTGAACACAAAATCCAGAACTTGTATATTAACTAAATTTGGAATCAAATACAAAAGATAAAGAGTTTGGAAGGAATACAACCCTTGTCACATGAGCTTTCTTCCTTGCCTTCTTCATCCTCCATCTTCATCCTAATCTAGATAATAAACAAGAATGGAAAGCTACACTACTCTATACTAAGCTAAACTAACACTAGAGAGATGAAAGAGCTACATTTCTGCAGCTTCCAGCTTCTCCCGTATGTCTCTCTCTATTTTTCTCCTATGAACTCCCCATCTCCTTTTTTGCAATGAATTTGGCTATTTAATGATGAAAGGTGGTCAAGAAATGAGGATTACATCTCCCTTTTACAGCTGGGAATGTTTCTCACATGTCTAGCATCCAATGTGAGTTGGTGGAGGTGAAATTGAGTTTTACGCGTACAGAGCAGCCTTTTCTGACCAGTGATCCGAGCTGCTACAGTACCTCGGATCCGTATGGATCCGAGCTCGGATCCACTAACCCAGAAACAACCGAGGGTTCGGATGAATAGTGGATCCGAGTGTGGATCACTTGCTCTGTTTTTGGCCCAACTTCAACCAATCTTTTCTTGATGTTAGAGGCTGAACCAGCTCATGTCTAAAACACGAAAGTTGTAGCCTTTTGAGTTATCTTTCTAATGCATCAAGAATCACCTCATTTGGATCTGTGTAGGCTGAGATATGACTGAAATACCCTTGCCTGCTCATTGCCCTGTTCCAGTTTCGACCAGTAGAAATTTGCTATTGTAATTCGGCATTTTGACCTGGAAAACCTTCAAACTGGATTTAGATGTCTTCACCAAAGTTGTAGATCTATCTCTTATCTTCAAATGGGTTCAAGAATCATCCCAATCCGATCATTGTAACTCAAGTTATAGCCGAAATACGAAAATGTGTCAAAACTGTCAAAATACACAAAATCCAAGTAAAAAGTGATAAAAACCTCATTTAATTACTTAAAAGCATTTTTCACCAATTATAGCCAAAATGATTCATATTCTTCCAATAATATAACCAAAGTGACTAAAAATAATATAAAATGTCATACAATTATTACGTAAATTAGTCACTTATCAAACTCCCCCACACTTAAATCATTGCTTGTCCTCAAGCAATTCACACATAATCAAATGCAATGATTCAAGAGGTGAAACAATATATGCACTTTGTCCAATTTAATTCCTCAAGACTTGGAAAATAAATTATATAATTATTCAATTTACACTAAATACTCATAATATCAAGTAAAGGAAAGATAATTATACCCTAAATTCAACAAGTTAAACTTAATCTCTTACCCTAACCTAATTTCACAAATAAGCAACCCACATAGTCGATTTATAGCCTTCCTCCTCCTATAATCATCCTTTTCTCAAAATTTTACATCTAAGAGGGATTTATTCATACTAATTTTACTTAATTAGTGAGAATGCCTTTTTACGCGAAAATCGACACTTTTAGGTGAAGATTCCCGGTTACTCAACATTTCACTTATTCAAGTTGCAATGCATACTCTTAATTCAAGTACCTTTTTACGCGAAAATCGACATTTGTAGATGCCAACCCCCGGTTACTCGGTACAAAAATCATTGGAGTAGAATAATTTTTTCTTTCTTTTCTTCTCTTTTTTTTTTTTTTTTTTAAACTAAAGGACAATAAATAGATATTCCCTCTTAGAAAATATATAAGACTAATCAAAGGAGGAGTATAACCTTTTATCAACTATGTCAATCACTTACTTGCAAAATTAAGTAAAGAGAAGAAATCTCATTAAACATGTAAAATTATAGGCATAATTTTCCTCACTTTACCAAATATACTTTCTAAAATGTAAAAATTCTAATTGCATAATAACTATTTCCAAGTTAAATGAGGACTAAACCTTCCAAAATACACATAAAGTTTCAACAATTGGAAGAATAAAAACATTTAAAGTTGGAACAAATTAGCCCTTTTTGAATGAAAATGCAAAAATTTGAAGAACTTTTGGGCCATAGTGACATATTGGACAAGATGTTAGACAAATTTTGACGGAATTTCCCCATATAAATGGAAGAAAACTCCCTGCCAACAAACCCAATTTCAGGCAAATTATCCACATGGCAAATAATTCAAACACAATTCCAATATTTCTAAGCATTTAAATCCACAAAATATCATCACATAGCATTAGAATGCAAGTTCACATATTTCCTCCCCCACACTTAAACTTCACATTGTCCTCAATGTGAGAAAAGGAAAATAAAGAAAGAGTAAAAGAAAATACTCCCCTTATGACTTGCGCAATCCGAATCCATGTCCAAGTGATGAATTTTCAACTTTACTTGAAAGAATGGAGACTTCAATTAATGCACCTTGAAAAAAAAACAAAAATACAATTCTTAAGAATAAAAGCTTGCAACCAACAAGAAGAAAAGTGGAGTTGAAGGAGGAAAAAGAGGGAAGAATGAAGAAAAGTGGTCTGAGGCTTCGTTTGGAAAGGATCCGAGGTCGTTTTTGAAAGGATCCGAGGTCGGATCATGATAAGTGAGCTCGGATCAAGAAGCTCAAATTTTTTCTGATTGCAGAAGTGGATTCGAGGCCTCGGATCCATATGGATCCGAGCTCGGATCAAGAAGCTCGAAGTTTTTCTCTGATTGCAGAAGTGGATCCGAGGCCTTGGATCCATTGAATCTGCACTTATTGCAGAATTTTTGCAATTTTCAGTTTGACCTCAATTCTTCAAAATACACCCTAGATCATTTCTATGTCAAAATAAATCATTCACGCACATGTAAAATGATCTAAACATGCATTCTAAACCTCTTTAATGCATCAAAATTCACAATTACTGAATTTGAGGTATTGAGATCTTTGATCAAACTTCGCCTTTTTCACCTCATTTGGTCACTTTTGCATCTTTTTCCAAAACCTACAAATGAAAAATAACAAAATAACTCAAACTTATACTTTAAACATAAAATAACTCCAAAGTAACACCAACTTAAACAAGCATTGGGTTGCCTCCCAATAAGCGCTTCTTTAAAGTCAATAGCTTGACTATATCACCTCATTTTTCAAGGAGGCTTAGTTAACGAATAATCCACCATTTTAGGCCTTGGTGGATCATTGTAAGGTGACTTAATAGAAAAAGCCACATGAACTAATGATGTGAGAAATGGAAGTGACTTACCTATTCCAAGTGTTTCATAGATATTACCTTGAATATGCACCACTTGAGAATTTACCAAAGGAAATGTCATGAAAGTATCTTGGGCAGCAATACCCTTAGAACCTATACTTTCAATGCACTCCTCAAGAGGGGTGAAAAATGAGTCATTAAAACTCACCTCTTGAGCCTCAAAGTTAGTTTCAAAGGTATTATCATGTGAAATGGATATTTGCTCATTGAAATATAATTGAGATTCATCATTTTCATCCAAATGCAATCCATTTTCACATACAACATTTCCACGATTCATGCTAGGATCATTTTGCAAATTATTAGAAGAAATAACTTCACACAATACATTCAACTGCTCATGTATTCTACCATAGTGAGAAGCTAATTCATCTATTCTTTCCTCAATTCCTATTCAAAACGCGTCGGAAGTTGCATTTGCTAGGCTTTTCTAAAGCTAATCCCAAGATGGCTTCTTAGAATCATTAGCTATCTTTCTATTGCCAACTCCCAAGATGTTTTGATTCATTATTGGCACACTTCAGGTGGTGATCATAAAAATTATGAATTATCACTATAAGTACATTGATTATTCCAACCATAAGCAGGAGAATTGCTCCAATTAGCACTATATTGATCAAAACAAGGATTGTAATGCTCTAATTCATCATAATAATCCACATTTTGTGCTTAAATACATGTATTAATAGCATGATAACCTCCACACAAGTCACAAATCACATGATAAGAATTGAAAGCATTAACATTCCTCCCTTGCTCAATTTCATGCATCATGGTGTCCATTTGAACTTGTAACTTAATTACATCAAATTTTGCCTTTAAGCACCTTAAACCATCTTCAAAAGATATAAATTCAGTAAATTCTTGGTTACCTCTGTTGAAGGAGCTTTGCACTTGGTAACCATCCATTTCCAATCTTCCACTTCTCAAGCATTGTCCTCCAAATTGACCTACCCTTCTCATTACCTAAAATTGCTTTTAAACAACCTCAAAAGCAAAATTAGTAAGAAAAATAGGTAATGAAACATACACACATAAAATACAAAAATAACAGAAAATAACATTCACATTATAACTAATATTATGTCTAAACTAATAAAGTTGCTCTTCACACCGATATTGCCAAATCTTCCCCGGCAACGGCGCCAAAAACTTGACGTGTGCGGAGTATACATATCAATTTTGCCTCATTCTAATCAAGTTTTACATTTATAAACTCTTAAATACCCACACGCGCATTTATCGCAAGTATACGATCGGTGAGCGGATATAGCGGTATTAAGGGTCGATCCCACAAGGAAGATTTGCAATTACCGAGGTACTACTTAAAGCTTACTCTTTATTTAGACTATCACATGAATTATAACAAATTAAAACCTACTGAAATTATACATAAATAACAATGAAAGCTCCTTAGGTTGTGGTTATCCCTAACTACTTCATGCAAGTGTATATTTGGATCATGAGTACTACATCTAGGCTAGTTATGGTGTATTCCTTATGCATTTGAATCCTACTTTCGTAGTGAATCAATTATACTATAACTATCCATTACCTATTTTCTCAATGGTTTATTGAAATAGCTACAAAGTTCATTTTCTTCAATGAAATTACAATGAAATGAATCACTAAAAACCACATAAGTGCACCTCTACTTTCGTGAGTTGTTACTCCCTAAATGTTAGCACTTCTTGAATAGTGTTAAATCTCAATTTTCATTGCTAGAAAACAACACCTTAGATCATCACAATCCATGCGTACCAGGATTATCATGATTAAGAAGTAAAATGCAAACTAACTTGCTCAAATCATAGCAGTCAAATAGCCAAATAATAAGCACTAACAATCATAGAAAGTTCAACCAAACCCAAGGTATAAACTTTAGAAACACATAATAAACACAAAATCCAGAACTTGTATATTAACTAAACTTGGAATCAAATACAAAGATAAAGAGTTTGGAAGGAATACAACCCTCGTCACATGAGCTTTCTTCCTTGCCTTCTTCATCCTCCATCTTCATCCTAATCTAGATAATAAACAAGAATGGAAAAAGTTACACTACTCTATACTAAGCTAAACTAACACTAGGGAGATGAAAGAGCTACATTTCTGCAGCTTCAAGCTTTCTCCCGTAGCTCACTCTATATTTTTCTGCTATGAACTCCCCATCTCCTTTTTTTGCAATGAATTTGGCTATTTAATGATGAAAGGTGGTCAAGAAATGAGGATTACATCTCCCTTTTACAGCTGGGAATGTTTCTCACATGTCTAGCATCCAATGTGAGTTGGTGGAGGTGAAATTGAGTTTTACGCGTACAGAGCAGCCTTTTCTGACCAGTTTGATCCGAGTGCTACAGTACCTCGGATCCGGTATGGATCGAGCTCGGATCCACTAAACCAGAAACAACGAGGGTTCGATAATGTGGATCCGATGTGTGGATCACTTGCTCTGTTTTTGGCCAACTATCACCTGATCTTTTCTTGATGATTAAAACTGATTTAGCTCTTGACCAAAAACATACTTGTAGCCCTTTGAGTTAGCTTTCCAATGCCATCAAGACATCACCTCATTTGGATCTGTGTAGGCTGAGGAAATGACTGAAATACCCTTACCTGCTCATTGCCCTGTTCCAGTTTCGTACCAGCTAGAAAATTTGCTATTGTAATTCGGCCATTTTGGACCTGGAAAACCTTCAAACTGCGATTTAGATGTCTTCACCAAAGAATTGTAGAATCTATCTCTTATCTTCAAATGTTCAAGAATCATTCCCAATCCGATCATCTGTAACTCAAGCTTATAGCCGAAATACGAAAATGTGTCAAAACTGTTCAAAAAATACACAAAATCCAAGTAAAAAGTGATTTTTAAAAAAAAAAAAAAAAAACCCCCCCCCTCATTTTTAAATCACTTAAAAGCATTTTCACAATTATAGCCAAACAATGATCATATTTTCCAATAATATAACAAAGTGACTAAAATAATATAAAATGTCATACAATTTATTACGTTTAAATTAGTCACGTTATCAAAAACTCCCCCACACTTAAATCATTGCTTGTCCTCAAGCATTCACACATAATCAAATGCAATGATTCAGAGGTGAAACAAT
This sequence comes from Coffea eugenioides, assembly GCF_003713205.1. Classification (NCBI taxonomy): domain Eukaryota; kingdom Viridiplantae; phylum Streptophyta; class Magnoliopsida; order Gentianales; family Rubiaceae; genus Coffea; species Coffea eugenioides. The sequence goes on along the minus strand of NW_020862340.1, from coordinate 17,555 downwards.
ATATGCCCACTTTTTCCAATTTAAAATTCTTCAAGACTTGGAAATAATCATTATACAATTATTCAAATTTACACTAATTTACTTATATATCAAGTAAAGGAAAGATTAATTATACCCTAAATTACAAGTTTAAACTTAATCTGCTTACCCTAACTTAATTTTTACAAATATAGCAAATCACATAGTCAATTTATAGCTTTCCTCCTCCTATAATCATCTTTTTCTCAAAATTCTATAACTAAGAGGGATTTATTCACACAAATTTTACTTAAATAGTGAGAATGCCTTTTTACGCGAAAATCGACACTTTTAGGTGAAGATCCCCGGTTACTCAATATTTCACTTATTCAAGTTGCTATGCATACTCTTAATTCAAGTACCTTTTTACGCGAATGTCGACATTTGTTGATGCCAACCCCCGGTTACTCGGTACATGAATCATTGGAGTAGAACAATTTTTATTTACTTTCTCTTTTTTTTTTCTTTTTCAGAAATAAAGGACAATAAATAGATAACCCCTCTTAGAAAATATATAAGAATAATCAAAGGAGGAATATAACCTTTATCGACTATATCAATCACTTACTTGCAAAATTAAGTAAAGAGAAGAAATCTCATTAAACATGTAAAATTATAGGCATAATTTTCCTCACTTTACCAAATATACTTTCTAAAATGTAAAAATTCTAATTGCATAATACTATTTCCAAGTTAAATGAGGACTAAACCTTCCAACATACATATAAAGTTTCAACAATTGGAAGAATATAAACATTTAAAGTTGGAACAAATTAGCCCTTTTTGAATGAAAATGCAAAAATTTGAAGAACTTTTGGGCCATAGTGACATATTGGACAAGATGTTAGACAAATTTTGACGGAGTTTCCCCGTATAAATGGAAGAAAACTCCCTGCCAACAAACCCAATTTCAGGCAAATTATCCACATGGCAAATAATTCAAACATAACTCCAATATTTCTAAGCATTTATATCCACAAAATATCATCACATGGCAAGTAAATGCAAGTTTAATATTTTCCTCTCCCACACTTAAACTTCACATTGTCCTCAATGTGAGAAAGGAAAAATAACGAAAATAAGAGAAAGTAATACTCCCCTAATGAACTTGCGCGATCCGAATCCATGGCAATGTGATGAATTTCCAACTTTACTTGAAAGAATGGAGACTTCAATTAATGCACCTTGAAAAAAAGACAAAAATACAATTCTTAAGAATAAAAGCTTGCAACCAACAAGAAGAAAAGTGGAGTTGAAGGAGGAAAAAGAGGGAAGAATGAAGAAAAGTGGTCCGAGGCTTCGTTTGGAAAGGATCCGAGGTCGTTTTTGAAAGGATCCGAGGACGGATCATGATAAGTGAGCTCGGATCAAGAAGCTCAAATTTTTTCTGATTGCAGAAGTGGATCCGAGGCCTCGGATCCATATGGATCCGAGCTCGGATCAAGAAGCTCGAAGTTTTTCTCTGATTGCAGAAGTGGATCCGAGGCCTTGGATCCATATGGATCCGAGGCCTTGGATCCATTGAATCTGCACTTATTGCAGAATTTTTGCAATTTTCAGTTTGACCTCAATTCTTCAAAATACACCCTAGATCATTTCTATGTCAAAATAAACCATTCACACACATGTAAAATGATCTAAACATGCATTCTAAACCTCTTTAATGCATCAAAAACCATAATTACTGAATTTGAGGTATTGAGATCTTTGATCAAACTTCGCCTTTTTCACCTCATTTGGTCACTTTTGCATCTTTTTCCAAAACCTACAAATGAAAAAATAACAAAATAACTCAAACTCATACTTTAAACATAAAATCACTCCAAAGTAACACCAACTTAAACAAGCATTGGGTTGCCTCCCAATAAGCGCTTCTTTAAAGTCAATAGCTTGACTATATCACCTCATTTTTCAAGGAGGCTTAGTTAACGAATAATCCACCATTTTAGGCCTTGGTGGATCATTGTAAGGTGACTTAATAGAAAAAGCCACATGAACTAATGATGTGAGAAATGGAAGTGACTTACCTATTCCAAGTGTTTCATAGATATTACCTTGAATATGCACCACTTGAGAATTTACCAAAGGAAATGTCATGAGAGTATCTTGGGCAGCAATACCCTTAGAACCTATACTTTCAATGCACTCCTCAAGAGGGGTGAAAAATGAGTCATTAAAACTCACCTCTTGAGGCTCAAAGTTAGTTTCAAAGGTATTATCATGTGAAATGGATATTTGCTCATTGAAATATAATTGAGATTCATCATTTTCATCCAAATGCAATCCATTTTCACATACAACATTTCCACCATTCATGCTAGGATCATTTTGCAAATTATTAGAAGAAATAACTTCACACAATACATTCAATTGCTCATGTATTCTACCAAAGTGAGAAGCTAATTCATCTATTCTTTCCTCAATCCTATCAAAACGGTCGGAAGTTGCATTTGCTAGCTTTTCTAAAGCTAACTCCCAAGATGGCTTAGAATCATTAGCTACTCTTTCTATTGCCAACTCCCAAGATGGTTTTGATTCATATTGGACACTTTCAGGTTGGTGATCATAAAAATATGAATTATCACTATAAGTACATTGATTATTCCAACCATAAGCAGGAGAATTGCTCCAATTAGCACTATATTGATCAAACAAGGATTGTAATGCTCTAATTCATCATAATAATCCACATTTTGTGCTTGCATACATGTATTAATAGCATGATAACCTCCACACAAGTCACAAATCACATGATAAGAATTGAAAGCATTAACATTCCTCCCTTGCTCAATTTCATGCATCATGGTGTCCATTTGAACTTGTAACTTAATTACATCAAATTTTGCCTTTAAGCACCTTAAACCATCTTCAAAAGATATACATTCAGTAAATTCTTGGTTACCTCTGTTGAAGGAGCTTTGCACTTGGTAACCATCCATTTCCAATCTTCCACTTCTCAAGCATTGTTCTCCAAATTGACCTAAGCTTCTCATCACCTAAAATTGCTTTTAAACAACTTAAGAGCAAAATTAGTGAGAAGAATAGGTGATTAAACACATACACACAAAAAAATACTAAAATGACAGAAAATAACATTCACACAATAACTAATAAAATGTCTAAACTAATAAAGTTACTCTTCACACCGATATTGCCAAATCTTCCCCGGCAACGGCGCCAAAAACTTGACGTGCGCGGAGTATACATATACAATTAAGCTCATCCTAATCAAGTTTTACATTTATAAACTCCTAAATACCCCACACGCGATTTATCGCAAGTATACGAATCGTGAGCGAGTATAGGGTATTAAGGGTCGATCCCACAAGGAAGATTGCAATTACCGGTACTACTAAAGCTTCTCTATTATTTAGACTATCAATGAATTATAACAAATTAAAGCCTACTGAAATTATACAAGAAAATAACAAATGAAAGCTCCTTAGGTTGTGGTATCCCTAACTACTCATGCAAGTGTTATATTTGGATCATTGAGTACTACATCTAGGCTAGTTATGGTGTAATTTCCTTATGCATTTGAATCCTACTTTCGTAGTGAATCAATTATACTTATAACTAATCCATACCTATTCTCATGGTTATGAAATTAGCTACAAGTTCATTTTTTCAATGAAATTACATGAAATGAATCACTAAAAACCACATAAGTGCACCTCTACTTTCGTGAGTGTACTCCCTATGTTTAGCACTTCTTGAACTAGTGTTAAATCTCAATTTTCATTGCAGAAACAACACCTTAAATAATCACAATCAATGGTACCAGATTAATCATGATTTAAAGAGCCAAAGTGCTAAATTACTTGCTCAAATCATAGCAGTCAAATAACCAAATAATAAACACTAACAATTATAGAAAGTTCAACCAAACCCAAGGCTTAAACTTTAGAAACACATAATGAACACAAAATCCAGAACTTGTATATTAACTAAAATTGGAATCAAATACAAAAGATAAAGAATTTAGAAGGAATACAACCCTTGTCACATGAGCTTTCTTCCTTGCCTTCTTCATCCTCCATCTTCATCCTAATCTAGATAATAAACAAGAATGGAAAAGCTACACTACTCTATACTAAGCTAAACTAACACTAGGGAGATGAAAGAGCTACATTTCTGCAACTTCAAGCTTCTCCCGTATGTCTCTCTATTTTTCTGCTATGAACTCCCCATCCCTATTTTTGCAATGCATTTGGCTATTTAATGATGAAAGGTGGTCAAGAAATGAGGATTACATCTCCCTTTTACAGCTGGGAATGTTTCTCACATGTCTAGCATCCAATGTGAGTTGGTGGAGGTGAAATTGAGTTTTACGCGTACAGAGCAGCCTTTTCTGACCAGTGATCCGAGCTGCTACAGTACCTCGGATCCGTATGGATCCGAGCTCGGATCCACTAACCCAGAAACAACCGAGGGTTCGGATGAATAGTGGATCCGAGTGTGGATCACTTGCTCTATTTTTGGCCCAACTTCAACCAATCTTTTCTTGATGTTAGAGGCTGAACCAGCTCATGTCTAAAACACGAAAGTTGTAGCCTTTTGAGTTATCTTTCTGATGCATCAAGAATCACCTCATTTGGATCTGTGTAGGCTGAGATATGACTGAAATACCCTTGCCTGCTCATTGCCCTGTTCCAGTTTCGACCAGTAGAAATTTGCTATTGTAATTCGGCATTTTGACCTGGAAAACCTTCAAACTGGATTTAGATGTCTTCACCAAAGTTGTAGATCTATCTCTTATCTTCAAATGGGTTCAAGAATCATCCCAATCCGATCATTGTAACTCAAGTTATAGCCGAAATACGAAAATGTGTCAAAACTGTCAAAATACACAAAATCCAAGTAAAAAGTGATAAAAACCTCATTTAATTACTTAAAAGCATTTTTCACCAATTATAGCCAAAATGATTCATATTCTTCCAATAATATAACCAAAGTGACTAAAAATAATATAAAATGTCATACAATTATTACGTAAATTAGTCACTTATCACCATCCACGGCCGCCGCAGGCGCAAGCTCTTATCTTCCTCCACGCGCACGCGCCGATGCCGCGGGCCGCCGCTGCTGGAGTCCAATTGCTGTCCGCTGTGTTTCTCTCCCTTTCTCTCCGCTGCTGTCCACCACCAGCTCTCTCTGCCAAGCGCGAGTAGCCGCCGCTGACTTCCACCGCCGCAGATCCATCGTGCACCGCCGCCGCTCTTCAACCACGCGCGCGCCACCCAAGCCGCCAGCAACGACAGCAAGCTGCCGCCCTCTGCGCGCGCCAGCACCAAGTCTCGCCCTTCCTTCTCCCTCCAGCTCGTCCTCCGTTTCCTCCACTTCCACCACAACCGCTTCACCGTCGGCCGTTTGCGTTGCTCCCTCTCACCCCAGTTCCGTGACACTGCTTGCTGCTGTGTCCACCGACTGCCGAGGTACTGGTGGAGATATTTGGACTTCATTCCCCAATTTCTAATATTGATTGGTGCTGTTTCAGATTTTCCCCAATTGGCATTGTTAACGGTTGGAGTTTATTTTCTCAATTGGTGATTTTCGCCAGTGGTACTGGTTGGACTATTTTTGCTTGGAACTGCTATTTCTTTTGGGTTGGGTTAAATTGTGCAATTAATTGGCCAACTGAAGCCATTTGTTGGGACTTTGGGTGAACTGAATTGCTGTGATTGTTTGTTAACTTTGGAGGACACTTTGAAGCACACGTTGATTGTGGACATTGGTTGACTCGTTGTGAATTGCTGGGCACTATTTTGCTTGAATTGCTGGATAACTCGCTGAGGTTTCTTTTGGGATTTTGGTTGAGTTATTTCTGAAATTGCTTGTTGAATTAGGGAGGCTGGCCGGGTGAATTACTTGTTGAGATTGGTAATATTCGGTTTAATTACTTGTTGAATTGCAGATTGGGAGGGGCCTTACTATATCGGGATACTTATTGACTTCTGTGGCTGGCACACTTGCTGGGGTTACTTTCATTGCTATAATCATTGAGCTCATAACAGTTTGTTCGCCTTCTGTGGGGCATTGGGCATTTTTAATTGCTGAAACCCTTTTGATTGTTATTGATTGGGTTACTACTGGGAGATTTCTGCTTTGTTTTTGCTGAGTTTCTTTTGCTAGTTGCTTCTGCTGGATTTTCCACATGGTGAGACCAAAATCATCGTCTAGGTCTAGGGCCCCTCGTTCTCAACCCCCTCCACATGCATCTATTCCTGTGAATACACCTTCCAACCTACCATCTTCTTCTAGTGTTCGAGCCCGCTTGGGTAGGGGTAGGGGTGCTCAGGTGGATACCCCACCTCACTTTGGAGGGCACCTAACCTTCACTAGACCCGCCGATCAGTAGAGATATGCTAAGGTCTGTGAGCGGTGTATTATACCTTGCAAAACTTGGGACAAATTAACCGTGATGGGTCTAGGCATACGAGAGGAGGTCGAGCAGATGTTTACAGCCATTGGGTGGCGCCCGTATCTTGATATCTTCTGCCCCGCCTTTGTCGAGCTGACTCGGGAATTTTATTCTACCTTTGAGTTTGAGCTGCCCACGAGGTACACCGTTGAGATACCCAATGTCATCCGCTTCCGTCTGATGGGTCGGGAATTTAATTTTTCGATTACCCAATTTAATCTGGCATTTGGGTTCATTACTCAAGCGTATGCTGAGACTAGGGAGTATGGTGAGAGTGCTTGTGACTACATAGAAACTTTTCTCTCCCGCTACCGCACTGTGTGGGAAGACATGTCTACCGATCGGCACCGCTACGACCCTTCTCGATCTAGGAGCTCCTTTCTTAAGGACCCTAGCGCCCGATACGTTCATCGATTCTTAGCCTACAGCTACTCCGGTCGGAAGGACAGCTCCGACATTCTCTCTCGACCCGAGTTTTTCTTCATCTGGAGTATGAAGAATAACATCAAGGTCAACTTGGGGTGTTGGTTGGCGGCACAGTTCAAGACCGTCTTAGCAAAAAAGAACAAGCCCCTAATCCTTGGGTCCTATATCACCCACTTGGCGACACAGTTGGGGGTTCTTAACTTGGAGGACCACGACCTACATTTGGCGTTCGAGATGGAGCTCTTGGACGTGGATTGCTTGGAGAAGATGGGAGTCGTCGAGCGCCTGCCCGACGGTTCCTACCTGTTTACCCCAACGGGCCCAGTTCGAGCTCCGGGGGCACACCGTTCGACACAGGCGGGGCCTTCTTCATTCCCTGGGTCGGCCGAGGACATTGCTGGACCGTCTACCTTCGCCCCACCACCTCTGTCACCTGGGACTCCTGAATGGCAACAACTCCGGGAGCGGGTTCAGAATTTGGAGGCTCGAATGCTCAACGTCGACCTCAATGTAGTTGGCATAGCGCAGAATTTGGCGCAATTTTTGCATCATGCGGGCTTTCCTCCTCCATTTCCGCCTCGCCCACCACTTTGACCGGACTTCAGGGAAGTTTTGCTGTCCTCTCACCCACTTTTGTTGGTTATTTGTCACATTGAGGACAATGTGTCCTATAGGTGTGGGGTGGTTTCTAATGAGGTGCCAGTGTTTTAGTTTTTAGTAATTTTTAGTTTTTAGGTGCGTCCTTAACTTTTAGTTTGTTCTTTGTTTATTTCCATTCAGTCATTTTCTTTCTTTCTAGTGATGAGCTGTCACGTGAATGCCAAAATTTGCTGGATTATTGCCTCTAATGCTACTTTTGCCAAGTTTTTTTTTAAAATAAATGTGTATCGAGTTAATGTGGTTGGGTCCAAGATATCTCCTTGGTGAATATCGGACTGCTTGACTCTCTTGATTTCTTTGTTAACTTTTCTAGGCATAGGGAATGACTGTTGGCGTTTTAATGTGAACTGGTCCAATATTGACTCCAGTTCTCCATGTTTGGCAATAATGAGGCGAGCTGCTCCTATACTTGTTTGTTAGTGTTGTTATTTCGCGTTTTTACGTTGTTTGGCTGTGAATAAGTTTGACTGTACTCCGCTATTAGTTACTACTGAGTAACCGGGGATCTGCACCTAAAAGTGTCGATTCTCGCGTCAAAAAGTAGTACTTTCTATGAGTACGTGGTCGTATAGTTGTAGGAGCTAAGTAACCGGGCTCCTTCATCTAAAAATGTTGGAGTTCGCGTCAAAAGGCTCCAACGGCTAGAGACTAAATCGTTTCGTGTTATTGTTATTTTTAATAAAAGAAAAAAAAAGAAAATGAAAAAAAAACAGCAAAGTGCAGGTTTGTAGTATGTTAGAGGTCAGCTTGCCGATTTATGGACTGAATATGGAGGCTTTGGTTAATATTTGGATTGTTTGCTGATAAATGTCATCCGTCATTCCTTTTTCTTAGATTAGCTAATTTGGAAATTGAAGAAGTTTGTAGTTTAAAAGCTAACCGGGGTGATGTTCTTTGGAGTTTTATCACTGATGCTTGATTTATGATTTTCTTGATATCTTGGCAATTGGTAGATAGAGCAATGACCATTATCAAATTTTGGTGTCTGTGCACTTTTCTTATGCTTGAAGGCAAGCATGGTTTAGGTGTGGGGAAAATTGATAGGGTGTAATTTTATCATTTATTTTATAATTAATTTCCCCTATTACCTGACCTGATGTGGATTAATTAGTAGATTCTACTCACTTCTCGTAATTTGCATTTATTTCAGGGAGTAGAACGAAAATATGATAACAGGTACCAATTTGACAGAAAAGAAGTCCAGATGATAGAGCTTGCCCCAAGGGTATTTTTGGAAAAGAAGATATTACGCCCATTTTGGTAAATTTCAGGAAGGAAGGATGGCTGGAGGGCTTCGTTCGGCTGATGTGCCGCCGCAATTAAAAAGAAAGAAAAGAGGATCAGTGAGCGGCGGACTGGGAGCAGAGCTTTTCGTCTTTAGTTTAGCCGCAGTTGTTGACTTTTCTTCTTAGTAGTTTAGCTAGTTTCTTCTTACGCATGGAGGAAGGCTTAAGAGCTTCACTTTGACTTTTCTTGCTAGTTTTTCATTGCTTTGCTCCACGCTTGTCAGGAGGGAAGCAACTTTTCCTCTAGCTTTGACTTTTCCTCCTTTTACCTTTTGAGTGGCTTTGCTCTATGGATGCTAGGAATAATAGAGAGATTCAATTGCTGTCTGTGACTCTCATTTGCTTTCTAATTGTTCGACGAATTGCGGATTCCTGAAATGCAGACTAAGGCCGCGATTTTTGCTGAAATTTCCCGTGGGCTTAGTTCATCAAATATGTACTAATTTCCTCATTCTATTCAAGAAACGACGGATGCTTTGGGTTACCTAAAAATTGTGAGATCGATTTAATTTAATCTTTTCCTTTTATTTATTGGTATTCGTATATTCCTTGATTGCTATGCTTATGGTTATTCAATTAATTGATTGTCTTGGATCCGGATAATTAATTGATCTGGTAACCTATTGTCAATTAGAGCATTAAATCCGTAATTGTTTAATTGTCCTGAAATAGTGACAACTGGCACGATTAGCTTCGTGTCAGGGGGATACGCGGGCTAACTTAAAATAACCCTGGTAGTGTGTTATTTGGTTAGAATAGGACTCCTCTAATACGTAAGGCAATTGGGAAATTAAATCTTACGGGCGTACCTAGGATTATTTCCCAATTAGAGCAGTGATTAACGGGCGTACCTTAATCACCGACACAGTAAGGAGGGGTTGACTGTCATCGCTTGTTTGACAGTTATAACCTATTTATCAGTAAATAACTGGAATTACCTTTGCATCAATGATCAATTAGGTGAACCATTGCTGAAGTTATTTCTTGGCTAGATCTTCAATTAGTATTATCTTGATTTTAGTGAATTGCCATTTGGTTCTTAGTTGTCTACTTTATTTCATTTTTAATTGTTTTCTTGTTTTAATTGATTTAGGCCTTTAATTATTGTTACTCTTAATTCAGTGAATTGTTGTTTAATTTCTAGTTAGTTATTTTTTATTTTCTTATTTGAATTTATTTGATTGTCGTCGTTCCTACAAAATCACCCCCCTGTGTTACTTTGGATTTCTCAAGAAACAAATATACCCAGTCCCTGTGGATACAACCCTACTTGCCCTGTCTACAAATACATAATTATTTGTAAAAAAAAATAACCATCCCATTCGGGTATATCGGATCAAGCAAACTCTTCGGGAACAGGGTGAATCAAGTAACCCATTGCACACCTAGAGTCCCTGCTCCAGTACTTGGAATTGGGTTTTGGTCATTTTAACTGGCAATTAGGTTTAATTTTATTATTGTGCAGGCTTCGACACCCTGTCAATCACCAATACGAATCACAAAGACGAATCACATCCACATTACTATGTACAAGTCGAATATGAATTCACATAACACAATACGAATATAATTTCGTTCGAAAGACAACGAGTGCGGTAACGTACACACTCATCTCAAAATTTCCAATTCACATAACGGATGAGAAACAGTTAACCACTTAGTAACAAATTCATGCACTTGACACTCACCAAGTAAACAAAGAAGAAATGCCCACTTGAGGGTTCAGGCGTCCACCGTAGGATCCTCTCGAAGGTTCCCTTGAGTGCCTGAATAATTAATAATTAAACTATTACGTACTATCGCTTAAAACCCCTAATTATCAAGAAAGATTGTACACTTGTACAATCTAAGAAAATCTCACAAGTACGAGCCTTAAAAGTGGGATTTTAAAGCACAAGCGAAATTTGATTTTCATCTTTGAAATCAAGTGTAAAATGATCGAGTAATATCGAAGGAAAAAGATGAGTTCTAAAAACTCAATTCCCTTTAAGTTAGGAATTTTCAGATTTATTACATGTAATTTGAAAAATCAATATCTCACTCTCTACAAGTCCAAAATTGGAAAACTTGGTACTGTTGAAAAATACTTCTAAAGTACTAAAAGTTTCTAGAATACACTTTCCCATGATTCCTAACGGAAGGCATTCAAAAATCGGCTCAAAGTTACTGTTTTAGGCTTGCGAGATAGTTTTGAGGTTGGTTTTTCGTCAACTTTGGAAATTCGGCAAAATTCACAGAATTTGAACTAGTCTCTCAGGTTTGAAACTCAATTAGAGTTGCAATCATAGTTTAAAACAAAACAAGCGAAACAAGAATCGGAGTTTTGAGCACCAAGATATAGCAGCTCAAAGTTGGTCAAAATCGAGATTGTTAGGCAATTTTCCAGATTTGGAAGTAAAACTTTGGTGACTTGTTCGTACGTCAAAACAGTCCTAGAATGACACCAAAATTGATACATTTCAAATTGCACATGAGGACTACTCCTATACGAAATTTCACTTAAAAATTCACAAGGGAAGGTAGTTAACTAAACTACCAAAGTTCAAGGGAATCCGAAGACAAATCTGTCTTCAAGCTTCTGTTTTCCGTTTTCAAACATTTGGTCAATGAAATCATCTCAAATCTGGTTCATTTATGTAGACATTGTCTAAGAAACATCCAATATACGTTTGGTAGGTGGTTATCGCCAAGAATTTCGAATAATAAGTCCCAAGTCAAGATTTGCTATAAACCAGTCCGAGGTAAGGGTTTTCAAATCATTGAGTCAATTTCGTATTTCGGTCACAACTCACTCAATTCAACTTGGATTCTAGCATGGTCAGTGGCGTTGAAAAATAGATTCATAAAGCTACAATTTCTCAGAAGAAATCATTTTCAAAATCTGTCCACAGCTAGCTCATATTTGAGCATCCATTCGCTGCTCAAAACAGAGCCCCAGTGTAGACGTGAAACAGGACAGTCATGTTCAAATGATTGGTATGGACTACTCAGGTAGAATCAGAATGTGAATTTTATACCGTTGGAAAGCTGGGAATGTCTAGTTTCCAGTGCCAAAAACAGCACTCGATTTCGACATCGGAGCAAAAAGTTATAGCCGTTTGAAAAACACTGCCAGAGCAGTTACGGGAAAAATTTCCAGTTTTGCTGATTTCCGAAAACATCACATTTGGCCAACCAAATCACGAATTTTTTTGATGAAACTTCATACACAACTTATATTACACATATCCATCAGAAACAAGTCATTAGAACCACCTAAAATTGCACTAAAGGTCACGGAAGGAGCAAGGGCAGAATGGTCCCTTTTTGCTCAACTCACTCCCTTGAGTTTTCCTTCAACAACACAACATTTATCCACTAAATTAACCACTAAACCAACATTAATAACATCAAAACTCATCAAATCAGTCCACCAACCATAGTGGGAGTTCATAGAGCCCACACATCAAGATCTACAACAATCCAAAGCTACCCACTTGAAGCTACAAGCTTCTAGGTGCAATATAACTTACAAAAACTAAGATTCAAGGGTTTGATTGTTGATTACCTCCTTGGATGATCTTAATCAGAAATTTCGGCCCTTAGAGCTCCAAAAAAACCGTGGATAAGCTGCTCCTCTCCTAGTCCAAGGGTAGTCTCCAAGTTATTTGCAAGTTGGATGAAAATTTGAGATGAAATGGAGGAAGATTGGTGCAAAATTTGGAGTGAAAATGGTGAAGCTTTTCTTCCTTCTTCCTTGCTGTTTTGGACGTCCAGAATGAGAGAGAAGAGAGAGAGTGTTGTGATGAATAAATCTTCTTGAGGAAGCTTGGTGGTTGGTGCCCTTTTTGGCACAAAAGTCAACTCTCACTTGCGCGTATACGCGCGTTTCGCGCTCGATTCCTCTCGAGTTTGTTTCACTTGTGCACTAAACCTCCAATGCACTTGTATTCATATAATTATTGTTCACTCTTAATGGTCTAAAAATAATGGTTTTAAATTCCTCAATTAATCGCGCACGCGAAAACGCGTATTTCCGATTTTACGCGATATAGTGAAACTTCTAAGAAATTCTTAAAACGATAATATAACTAACTAACATTTGAACGTTTAAACGTGAAAATACCTATTTTAAGGCTAATATACATGTCTCCAATTTTCCAACCTCATTGTACTCTTAAATCGGTTATCGTTCCCAAACGTGCATTCACTATTTTCACTTATCGGATTTCGAAAAATTAATTTTTGAAACGAGCCACGCTAAAAATATAAGTAAGTCATAGATCAATGTAATTAGGTCTCAAGAGACTAGAAAATAATATTCGGAGTGAACGGGCAATGAAATATTTAAATAAGCTCGAAATAAGAATTTAAAATAAGAAAATTTGCGAGTCCTCACAACCTTCCCTCCTTAAAAGAATTTCGTCCTCGAAATTCACACCTAGGATAATATCATACCCTTTTAGCTATGCTTATCAAAATTTTCGAATTCAATTTGTCCAAAACCATCTACAGGCATTCGATTTTCTAAATTGACAATTTTAGAAATGACCTGGTTTCTTTTGTCCCAAACGACCAATCAAATTTTGTTCAAATCAAGTCAATCATAACATACGAGATATAATCGAGGGTTTTAACGTATTTTGGATATATATGTGGCAAAATGCGATTCACAATTTCAAAATTAGAGTTAAAAGATACAAACTTTTCTTCATGATCCGAAACTAAGTTTTCTTCGTAAGAAACTTCAAATAATGTGTTTTGCAACCCTCATCAATACATATTGCAAATTCCTCAAATTCGTTTAAGAAGATTAATCATGCAACTCAATGCATGGTATTAAAACACATCTATGATAAAATAACATATACATGGAGGATATTTCAAAAATTCTCTCAAAGTTTCGAGTTAAGAGTTGCGTTTGAGTAAGCGTATATTCTGGAAAACACTTTTAAGAAATATGAGTAAACATACAAGTTCATATATGCATAAATTTCGATCCAACACTTTTATCACTCTTCATCTCTAATTCGAGAGCTAATTCTAATGTTGCATAAATTTCAGTCATTTTACTCTCCAATTCACAACAAATTTTCATTTTTAGTCCTAAGAAAAGATCCGAATTTAAGCTCTGCGTCATTTTCGATTCTCACGTAGGTTCAAGATGTATATACAAGTTACAAATACATTTAGAATTAAAGCATAATTCTTTGAATATATCAAAGGTCATAGTACAAGTCAAGAGATCGCAAACAAGTCAAGTATGTCAAATATAGGACATAAACAACTAAGCGTCACAAAAATAAAAGTACATGTAAACAAATTACAAATGACCTCACGGCGTGCATTACCCCTGCTATCATAGGCGGGATCAAAAGGAGGAAAACCATAAGCCTAGTTAGGGCAAAACTAGAAGAATCCACGATACCAAATCACATCATTTGAGTAATTGTAAATTTCAAATTCCATCCAAAAGCCTAAGCTACTTTCTAAATTCTTAGCCTCCTCACTAGATTCAAGGTGAAAGTTCTTATACAAGTTAGGGTAATAAGTCAAACCAAACGGAATGCAATAGATGTCTCATTTTCAAGTTCAAAGTGGAGCCCATAATTGTTCAAATGGTTCAACTTTTCCTTCGGAAAGTTCGACAAGCAAAATAATGGAGGAGGCAAGGTTTCTAATCTTTAAACTCACCAAATGGCCATTTAAATTTCCTAATCTTGACTTACCTCCATCCTAATTTGAAGAGTAAAGTCTTATAGTATTTTGTGAGCAAAAATAGTGCTACAACCTCCAGCACCAAGATCACATTGCACGTAATACACAATCGAATCCCACAGTCCGGCATCCTAAACTTTTAGGCCTAGGATACACTACAAAGATCTGAAGCCTAAGCTCTGATACCAACTGTGACGCCCCCACTTCTCCCAAGGGCGAACCCAAGGGTATCTGCAGGACGCCTGCCCAACTCTCGCCAGGATTCGGTACAAATTCAATTCAAACTTAAGAATAACCAATCAGTACTAAAAGTCGAAAATATAAAGGAAGGTTAATTCCTCAATAAACGTTCAAGTCTTACATCATAATCTACCCAATTACTTTACATTCCCAAAATATACAGTTTCTAAAATGAAATTCTAAACAAATACATTCACAATTCTAATCAAGTGAAGCATCAAGTAAGCTTCTCCAGAATTCCTCCCATTTTAGCTCCTGTTAAGGGAAAACAAATCTAACGGGGTGAGCGGACGCTCGTGAGGCCAAGAAAACATGCAAGGCAAGTTATTCAATAGCAATAACACTTACACAATAGTGACAACTATAACATTCAAGAAATTTCACAATTTTAATAAACACCCTTGAGTAGGATGCAGAAGCTCTCCGGAGCTAATGATTTCTTATTTTGCCCTAATTCAATTTTAAATATCTTTTCGGGACGACACCCCGTCCTCCGGGTAGGTAATTGAGTTCGTAGCCTTTCACGTATTCCATGTATGTTTCTGAGACGATTCGAGAGGTACCTCCCACCCAAATCGGTGTGGTACTTACTATCGTTCAATTTATAGTTCTGGGACGATTCGAGAGGTACCTCCAACCCGGATTTGTGTGGTACTTACTATCGTCCAGAGGTCGATGAGACATCGCTCCAATCGACTTAGAATGCTTTAGGGTTCTGAGACGACTCGAGAGGTACCTCCCACCCAAATCGGTGTGGTACTTGCTATCGTTCAGAGATTTAGGGTACTGAGACGACTCGAGAGGTACCTCCCACCCGAATCGGTGTGGTACTTACAATCGTTCAGTGGTTGATGAGGCATCGCTCCAATCGACTTAGCATGGTTTCGGGTACTAAGACGACTCGAGAGGTACCTCCCACCAAATCGGTGTGGTACTTACAATCGTTCAGTAGTCGATGAGCAACGCTCAAATCGACGATTTCAAATAGGAATCACAAATACGAATCACACGTACGAATCACAAATACGAATCACCAATACGAATCACAAATATGAATCACATCCATAATATTATGTACAAGTCGAATATGAATTCACATAGCACAATACGAATATAATTTCGTTCGAAAGAGAACGAGTGCGGTAACGTACACACTCATCTCAAAATTTCCAATTCACATAACGGATGAGAAACAGTTAACCACTTAGCAACAAATTCATGCACTTGACACTCACCAAGTAAACAAAAAAGAAATGCCTACTTGAGGGTTCAGCCGTCCACCGTAGGATCCTCTCGAAGGTTCTCTTGAGTGCCTGAGTAATTAATAATTAAACTATTACGCACTATCGCTTAAAACCCCTAATTATCAAAAAAGATTGTACACTTGTACAATCTAAGAAAATCTCACAAGTACGAGCCTTAAAAGTGGGGTTTTAAAACACAAGCGAAATCTGATTTTTATCTTTGAAATCAAGTGTAAAATGATCGAGTAATATCGAAGGAAAAAGATGAGTTCCAAAAACTCAATTCCCTTTAAGTTAGGAATTTTCAGATTTATTACACGTCCTTTGAAAAATCAATATCCCACTCTCTACAAGTCCAAAATTAGAAAACTTGGTACTGTTGAAAACTACTTTTAAAGTACTAAAAGTTTCTAGAATACACTTTCCCATGATTCCTAACGGAAGGCATTCAAAAATTAGCTCAAAGTTATTGTTTTAGGCTTGCGAGACAGTTTTGAGGTTGGTTTTTCGTCAACTTTGGAAATTCGGCAAAATTCACAGAATTTGAACTAGTCTTTCAGGTTTGAAACTCAATTAGAGTTGTAATCAAAGTTTAAAACAAAACAAGCGGAACAAGAATCGGAGTTTTGAGCACCAAGATATAGCAGCTCAAAGTTGGTCAAAATCGAGATTGTTAGGTAATTTTCCAGATTTGGAAGTAAAACTTTGGTGACTTGTTCGGTTAGCTCAACAGATTTCCAACCAGATTCTTTCAAAATTTTTCAACCAAACTACTAATTTTCTCACTCATATCCATGGCAAATACACCATATATCATTTTTAACATAAGAAGAAGCATATGACATGAGTTCTTAGCAAAGAAATCCATCAAAGTTTCGAATACAAAGTTGAAAATCAAAACTATTCATCACATGCATCTAAATTGAAATTCCAGCAACATATAGCTTAGAAAAGTGAATTTTTCTTTCATAAACCTCCTACATTTTGGCTTAAAATTAACATACAACTAGAGTGCTAAATAGTAATAGAAAAAATGAGTGGTTTATAGCAATTTTTACTTCCCTTTTCCTCATAAATCAAAGCTGGAAAATGCGGGCAATTCACTCTTCTCCCTCGACTCTCTCTCGCTCTCTCTTTGTCTTTGGTCTTGGAGTAAAGAAGAAAAATGAGGCTAAACTCTCTCTCCTCTCGGTTTCAAAATGCAGGCAGCTCAATCTTCTCCCTTGGCTTTCTCTATTGTGTCTTGATGTGAAGAACGAAATGACTCAGTCTCTTTTCTCCTTTCGGTTACAAGACAAGAAATGGGGCAGGTTGGTGTATGGTAGTTTAGACACATTCCCTTGGTTATTAGGTCATTTGGCAAAATTTTTGACACCTGCCAAGAAGTTGGACATTTGTCAATTGCATGTGTTGTTTCAAAACTTTATTCAACTAGGGCCAAACTAATTTTAGTGGTCACACTATTACCCCATTAATTTGTTCTAATTAGTACAATTCCTATAGAGATAATCATGCAATAATTTAAAGCATTCTTATGCATTTAAACTATAAAGAAACAATTAA
>NW_020862339.1:0-50793 GCF_003713205.1 Coffea eugenioides | reverse complement strand
CGATGTCCCTCCCGAATCGGGCACCACCTGGGGTGGACGCGGCGGTGTTTGTTACCCCGTATTCCACTGCATGGCTTCCCTGGATGACCGCTGCTAAGAGTACGAGGATGACCGCCGAAGACGAGAGGAAGAAAGTTTTCCGTTGACCCATCGCTGTGTTGATTTTGAAGTATCTACTATCTAGTTTTGGTCGGTATGTTTTGCATTTGAAGCGCACAACGGCTTTTATTTATATAGAGCACTGGCAGAGGCAGAAGCAGAAGCAGCAGGTATCACGGGCCAATTTTGCTAATGCACTCGAGTAAAAAATTGACTCATTCGTAGTGCCACCACGGAGCAATGAGGTTTTAATACTTATTGTGGGTTCCAAATGATGTATCTCATCTCCACTAAAATTGCTAAAATAGCAATGCGTCCCTTATGCAAAGCTATTATGACCCTGGCGTCTGAAAGCACATACACTTTGAATGCTTATCTACAAATTACTAAATCATTTAAGGAACCACAGTTGCATTCATTCTCCCACCATAAATTGATTATTGATTAAAAAAACAAGGTTTACTAAGTGCACAAAAAATATTGGAACTGAGGGAGTATAAAAAAATAAAAGATTGTATTGGCAGATCCACTTAACCATTTCGTCTCTTATTTTATAATTAATATAGATATATAGACTGGTTATGCTTACTTTTCCGGTGTCCACTGTAATTAGAAGCGTGCATTCTCTGCCAGAAACGCATTAACGCATTAATGCACAAGTTTCGAGACAAATTCTACCATTGATGCACAAGTTAGATGGCTACATTTGATAGATAACATAAATAAATTTATGCTTATCTCATTAGATATAACATTTTTTGATATTAAATATTATGCTATGGGATTAATCTTTCCTACGCTGACAGTATATACACTATCAGCGTTGGATGATTGATAACTATGCAAAATTTGAATTTGAAATTCAACTTTTGCTTACATGTTATGAATCTAACGATGATAGTGTATACACCGTCAGTGTAGAAAAGATTTATGTATAATTAATCTGTTTACAATTTTGAACTTTATCAATTATACTAATCCCGTAATAAGTTGTTGTAATTTTCATTAGACACTAGTGTGATACACATCACTTTTGCCCCGCTCTCCGAGGACCAAATCCTGGCTCTGCCTGTGCCTGTAATATTGATCCCAATTTCTTAGTCAGGTAATACAGCCTACAGAGGAAGCTATAGGATAGGTGTCGTAAAATTAATGCCTTGTGGTTATAGGCAATTATTTGTGCATCGAAAATCTTGTCAAACTTGTAGGACTGTCACTGAATAGTTGACGGCTTAGATCAATCGAACTCAACTTAGCCTGTTTTGGACCGTCAAATGCATGTTTCGATGGCATAACAGCACCAGCCCGTGACCCCATATATGCACGCTCTCTTTGCAAAAGACTTGGGAGAAATTTTATGAGTGCCATCAGAATGGTATACGAGGCAAGAAAAGGAAAAAGGGGGGATTGTACAAATGATTCTGCTAAATCGTGCTTTGAATCCACAACTTAAAATTTCACTATACTATCCATGACAACTAGTCGTTCTTTCTCACGATAATAGTACGTAACAATTCTAACAAGAATAATGCTCTTAGGCCTTAAAGTATTTCCTTTAGGACACAGCCAATTAAAATTCATGTAAATTATGTTAATCTGTTGTGACTAGTTGTTGTTCTTCTGAAGGATGATTTATTTTGGTATTCACTGCACATAGCGAACGCTGGGGGCGTTCGTTTGTATTTTTTCTTTTTTTTTAATTTTGAACTTTGATTTTACTATTTTATTGTCCGTATTTTTGTTTCCTGCCCTTATTATTGTTTAATAATTTTAAAAAATGATTCTATTTATTTTCTTTTTGGAAATAGTTTGGGAGAAATACAAAATAAAAGCAACTATGACTTTGTTTCCTTTTTTTTTCTCTTTTCTTGGATCCCAAATTATAACTATTTTTTATTAATATGATTCTATATGGCTACTGTATGAGTTAGGGTAATGTTGTGATTTTACTTGTTAGACAACAATAATATTTTTATAATTTTATCCATTTTTATATTTATTAGTAACATATATACACACATATGTATGAATATTATAATTTTATAGTATTATTTTACATTTATATTTTATATATTTAAAAAATTAAAGTTTGTAAGACTTACGTCCTTGAGACTTTGGCCCTATTTGAACGAACATAAAATGTCCTGCGTAGCGCTCTCACCTTTTAAAACATTGCAATGCAAAATGGATGCACAGCGTGAGTACAACGATGCAATTGATGGTGGCTATTGTTCCCGCCTTCCTTTTACATTCCCTTGTTTCCCATGCCCAACAAAAATCACGCACATACTTCGTTCGTGGATTGGAATCCATTTACGAATAAGGCTGCAAACGAATCGAGCCGCTCGCGAGCCACTCGAGTCAAGCTCGATTAATATCGAGCTCGAGTCGAGCTTGAGCCGGCTCGCGACAAACTCAAGCTCAGAATATTAAGCTCGTTAGCTCACGAGCCGGCTCGCGAGTTTGAGTATATATATATATTTTTTTATTTTTATTTAATAATAAAATTACGTATATATATATTTATTTTTATTTTTTATTTTCATAGTAAAATTACGTATATATCCTTAATATTTTATTATTTATTAAGAAAAAAATATTATTTTATTTATTTTTTAAAAAATAAAATAATTATTTTTTATTTTTTTCGAGCTCGAGCTCGGCTCGACTTGATTCGAGTCGAGCTCGAGCTTGAAAATTGCCGGCTCGTCGAGCTCGAGCTTGGTAAAATTCAGTCAAGGTTCGGCTCGATTCGATTAGCTCAAAACTCGACTCGGCTCGACTCGTTTGCAGCCCTATTTACGAACACAAGTTATGGACGCGTTTTGTTAGCGGATTGATAAAATAAACACACTACCGATAGTCCAATTCCTATTCTCCAATATTAAAAGGTTTTTCATCCTAATCGATAATTAGTTTGTTTACTAGATAATTTCACTAATTAAATTTTCTTTTAGTTGCCATGACGCGTGGTAATTATCAAAAGCGAACCCATTCGAACTTTTTTTTTTTGCACAAAAAAATGATCTTTATTTCAAGGGTGGTAATCTAAAATTTGAGAAATAATCACTACCTTTATTATATGAATGATTTACATCACATCCACATTTCATATCCGCCCAATTTGAAAAATAAAGGACAAATTCCATTTTACTCCCCCTGTGGTTTAGCGTTATTTTACATAATCCCCCTATAGTTTCAAAAACTATATATAACCCCCTCATGGTTTGGATTAAAGTGTCAAAATGACGGGAATGATCATTCTTAACGGAGTTACCTAAAATGTCAAAAATACCCTTATGTAAAGTTGAAAATTATTTATTAACTAAGGAGGGTTATGTGTATATTTTAAAAATCATAAGGGGGTTATACGGTAAAATATTAAACCATAAGGGGGTTATATGGTGAAATATAAAAATCATACGAAGTTCATGTGTCATGTATTTATAAGAGTAATTTCGATATTTTTAGAAATTCCGTTACGAATGACTATTTCCGTCACTTTGACACTTTAATCAAAACCATGAGAGGGTTATGTATAGCTTTTGAAATCATAGGGGGGTTATGTAAAAAAATGCTAAATCACAATGGAGTAAAATGTAATTTGCCCAAAAATAAATTATGTTTTCCGTTATAATAAGACCTCTTATTGGTTGATTTCAACATTTGAAACTTCAACATGTTTACCTGCACTATGATCTATTGCCGACTTACTCTAAAAATCCAACAATCTGCTTTCAAGTATCTTTCTCTGAACTATTCTAATTCACTTAACCTTTGTGATCATTCTTGTTGTTAATCTACAGAACTCCCTAATTTTATTTTCAAAGACCACATTTTATAGTGTTATCTATATATGCTACTATCTACTCACTAGATATCGATTGTGCACCTAACATACTAATATCCAACTCTATATATCACATCACATTACCTTTGGGCTAACCGGACAATGATACACTTAAATCTCAAAATATTGCCTTAGAGACTAATAATGCATTTAACTTTTAATTTATTTGTCTTCTACTTCATTCTTCCTTTATACTCATTTAATTACTATACCTACTTATTTATTAATGCGTATTCATAAATCTTATAACTTCTATCTTTTTTTAGATTAATTAATGTTGCAAATTTTCGATTCATCTTAAATTCTAATTATTTTAGATCAATAGAGGCCTACTCATGAATTATACATCATAGTTGTGGATTGTGGTCATAAGCATATATTTACATTTGTATCTAACCACATTTTCATTCATTTTAACTATAGCTGGCAATTATGCCCAAAACCCAACAACTCACCCAACCCACCCACTAATTTGAGAGGTTGGGTTGGGTAATTTGGGTGTTGGGTCAATTTTGGATTGGGGAATAAAAATTCAAATATATTTTGGGCGGTTTGGGCATTTGTGTTGGACACCCATTACCCAACTTAAATTAAAAAAAAAAGAAATTAAATTCAAGTAATACAACTCTCATTTCCTTCCGGCAACTTCAACTAGCCCAAAACTTCTTGTCTTGTTTGGCAGCAAATAATATCAAAACAGCTCCTGGTATAATCCCCTTATCACATATCGATATCAATCAAGAACCATGGATTCACTAAAAACAGTTCCTGATGTAATAATCCCTTTGTCACATAACAATACTCTGGTTTTTTTGAAAAAACAATACTGGTAAAGAACAACGGATTCCATTATATGTTATGATTTAATATGTACCTATATCAATATTGCTGTATTGAATGAAATATCAATACCAAATTCTAAAGTTAAAATCCAAAGCTGAGTACTCGAAAAATAGAGAATGGTTATAAAGTGGATCATAGATTAACTTTTCCTCTATAATTATAAAGTAGGACATCTTCTCCTTTATTTTATCATTTTTTAAAATTTTTATCACTTAAAATTTTTAGAAAAATGTAGGACCAAAGGCATTAGAATGTGCTTTATTAGTGACTGGTGAATGATAGAGTTGTCATTGGACCTATTTTAATGTTGTGTTAATTTTCCCAAAAATTTTCAAATGAATTGGATAGTGATATTTGAACTAATTTGTTGAGAATTACATCTCTCTCATCAAAATTTCATTTTAATTAAGTTGTGATTGGATCTTTTATGATATTAGAAATATGTTTGGTATGGCAAATGCTAAATCAAGTAACAAGACTTGGAAAATTGTATATTGATATACCATTTTTTCATGCTATATCCAACTTGGACCAAAATTATTTTAGTGTGTGAAAATGTGTTTATGTGTGCGAAAAAAATTTTTTGCACATAAAAATGTGTTTATGTTAAAAATTTTTAACATATTTTCATGTGCATATACATACATGTATAAGGTTACTTTTATGATAACAAAAATGATAAAAAAATTCAAAACAAAATAAAATGATTAGTTTATCTAACATTTTATCTCCTATCAATTTAAAGCATACTAAATTATGCTTGTCACTCCTTCATTTGATCAGAGGCATCTATGAATTGAATCAATAGTAATTTCTTGAATACGAATAATAGATGCTTAAGAATAAGTAATCATAATAAAGGTATAAAAAATTGAATTGGATTGTTAAAACAATTTTAAGGACAACATGGAAAGGTTTCACTTTTTAGTTCCTACTGCCGTCTATGATATAAAAATAATGAATTCTACCTTTAAATTACGGACTGCAATTAAGAACCAAAACTAAATAATTAATTAATAAATAATCATTACGATAGTATCTTCAAATAGACTAATCATACATACATAAAAATATAATAGAAGACATTTTAAAGCCAAAAAAAAAAAGGAAGAAAAAAGCATTGCCTCTTAACAATGGAGTTTGAAGGAACACCCATCCTTCAAAAGATAATGATGAAATCTGGGGAATTAGATCATTAAAATCACAATAATGAACTTTGGAGGAAATAATACTATGTTTGTCAATTAAAGTCTTGATTATTAGTGTGTTAATTGGAGTGAATAGCCTATAAATAAATCCTAATGCAAATATCTATTTTATATAAATTCTAATAGAAAGCAAATTTCCTTTGACTTGTTAATTGGATTCGATCAACTTTATGAAAAATCCCAATAGAAATTAAATTTCCTTTAGTTTAACATTTGTTTCATTTTGTATAATTTTATTATTTTGTAAAGTTTGTTTCAAAAAATTTGTGAAAGAAAAGTTGCCTAGCAGTTGATTTCTTGCAGGAAACTTTGAAAGGGAATTTTTTTTTTTTTACACAAAATAACTTTTAAAAAAATTAAAAGGAACCCAATTAATCACTTAAGATAAGTGCGTTGGAGGTATGGTTGATAAATTTTAGCTAAAACCTACACAAGTTTTAAAAGTTCTAAAATTGACTAATGTCGTTAGTGGACGTGCCAGACTGCCTCAAATTATTCCCCACGGCTAGCGACAACATCAAATTGAATTATTCCCCACGGCTCGGCTAGCAAGCAACATCAACTTGAATTATTCCCCACGGTTGGGCTAGCAAACAAGATCAAATTGAGCAATGGACTTGTGGGTCTTTCTGCCTAAATGGAGCAGCTTTACACCATATGGTGACATCTCCACCACAGAGAAAAAGGCACGTCAATGAGCACTTGAGCTGATCCTGTGAAACCATATGACTATATCTTAGTTTAAGTCAACTGCAAGTGAAGTGCAAACCTGGTTTTCCAATGTTCTAGTGAAGCACCTTTGCGAGCAGGGATCGCAATGGGCTGGTTTGCAATGTTGTTAAATTCGGATCGGATATCAACCCGGCGAAATTGTTAGGTTAGAGGTTAATTTCTAAAAAAATTTGCTAACATTAGTATGATGTCATAATTATTTTATATTTTTTTTGAGTTTTAGAAATATTGAAATTAAGTTCTTGGTTATATTTTGACCAACTATATAAAATGTTTTAAAAATATTAGACTTGCAATCAAATATACACCTAAAAATTATATATAAAAATATGAATTCATGTTTAAAATATGTCTATTCTCCAAAACTCCTCGAAAAACTAAATTAAAACAAATTATACCCAATTCGAAATCTTTATGATTTTTTGATACAGGAATCACTAATAATAAATTGATAAGGTGATAGGAATGAAAACTTCTTGGTTTAGAAATCGTTTAGGGGTGAGAGTGATTTTGGTATTTATACTAAGTGGTGGTGTTTTTTTTATTCCCATTAATAAATGAAAGTTTTATAATTTAGGTAATTCAAATTATGTTTAAAAAAATTAAAAAAATTGAGAATCGGATTAAGTAGTCAAATCGGGTCATCGGTTTGGCCGGTTTTTAACTAGAGCAATTTTGTGCTACTCATCAATTCAGGAAGAAGGCTGGTTCGTGGTCAGACTGGTCGGACCAACTGATCTGGTCTGCCTCTAACAACATTGTCGGTTTAGAGTGAGAGGGATCTGCTCTCGAGTCCTCTCCATTGCCAAAAAATTCCTCTGGTCCCCACCCCATCCCCCACCCCTGTTCCGTCAAATCCCCCTTTCCTTTCCCGCCTCGCACCCTATGTGGGCACTTGAGGGTGACAATTTTATTTTTTTAATTGTCTTAAACTTATTCCATCTTGATAGGGTGAAACTTAACCCAACTCTCAAATCCATCTCCAATAGATCAAGACTAAATTTCATGAACAAAATAAAAAAGAGAACTGAAAAAGTGAAAAGGGAAAAAATGAACAAATAAAGAATCAAGAGTCAAGAAAGCACCAAAAAAAAAAAATAGAAACCTTAATCAAATTGTACAAATAACCCTTGGGAATGCTCATGCAGCCCAAAATATGCCTGTGCCAAATACCAACTATGAATCTGGTGTTTTCAAAATAATTTCCAAACATCTCTGTTTAAATTTCATTCTTTACAGCAATGGTTATTAAAAAAAATCAAGAAACATCCAAAAAAAAATGTCAAACTTTCATTCCAATATAACATAGAACAAAATAAAATAAAATAATACAGATAATCAATATCCTAAGTATTATTGTTAGATTACGCATTATATTATATTTATTTATATTAATAAATTTAAGTGAGGGAAGGAGTATGGGATGGGGTAGGGTAGAGAAAAATTTCCCTTGCCCATGCGCTGTCCCTACCCATTACCATCCCCGCGAAGCCGGCACCTATGGCACCCGTGTCGTTGCTATCCCTATTTACTCGCGTTAACTCTTTGATTTTTACAACTTTTTTGTCAATCGTTTTTACACCCTTTGCAAGGATCAATGCCTCACGAATTAAAATTTGTCCAACACAAATCGGTTAGTGTAAATCATACAACTAATCAAATCATTGAAAAGTATTTCCAAAATCCATACATCCACCCACTTTCAAATTAAACCTATTGCCACTATTAATTGCACTTCGCAATCACAAACTTTGAACAAGAATTCTCAATTGAAAAACTGTCAAAATACCGTCTTCTCTAGTATTATACCCCCAATTACACTATGTATCAAGGTGAACCTGCTTTCAATATTTCACAAACCTTCTATACATGGTGTAATATGGAGTGTGACGTTAAAAAATTGACGGAGGATCCAAATTCGTCAAACCACTTCAAGAGTACTTCAAATCCCTTCCTATAAGAAGCGCAGACCTTAGTCCCTTGGTTCATCGCAGTCTTCACAAACCATATTCCACCAAATGATGAGTCTCAAAGTTCATTCAATTGCTTCAATAATAGTCTCTATACTCTTTTCCCTCGTCTTGACTTCAGAATGTGGAGTCATTGTGGTCTACTGGGGCCAAAATGTAATGGAAGGCACCTTGCGCGATACATGTTCCTCTGGATTGTATCGGGTTGTTAACATAGCCTTCCTCCCAACTTTTGGCAGTGGTCAAACTCCTAAGCTGAACCTAGCTGGTCATTGTGAGCCTTCATCTGGGGGCTGTAAAAAATATAGCGAGGACATTCGCCAGTGTCAAAGCCAAGGAATTAAGGTCATGCTCTCAATAGGCGGTGGCACCGGGAACTATTCTTTATCATCAGCCAATGATGCCAAGCAAGTGGCTGATTATTTGTGGAACAACTTTTTAGGGGGAAAATCAAATTCAAGACCACTAGGTGATGCTGTTTTGGATGGTATCGACTTCGATATTGAACTTGGCCAAGGCCAATCTTATTATGCTGCTTTGGCTCAAGCATTGTCTGGTTACAGCAAGCAAGGCAAAAAAGTGTACTTAACTGCATCACCACAGTGTCCATTTCCTGATAAGAAACTCAATGCTGCCCTTAGCACTGGACTCTTTGACTACGTATGGATCCAGTTCTACAATAATCCTATGTGTGAGTACACTTCTAGCAGTCCCAACAACTTCGAAAATTCATGGAAGAAATGGACATCATCAATAAAAGCAAATCAATTTTTTGTTGGACTTCCGGCTTCAAAGATGGCTGCTAAAAGTGGTTTTGTTCCAGAACAGGATCTAAAATCGAAGGTCCTGCCGTTCGTGAAAACATCATCATCAAAATATGGTGGCATCATGCTTTACGATCGAAGCAATGATAAGCAGAGCAACTATGGTTCTGCTGTGAAGGGCAGTGTTTGAGTTTAATATATAAGCCACCATGTTATTACTAAATAAAAAACCCAGAAGAGTAATGTGGCCTAATAATGAAGCCACCATGTTATTACTACTTCTGCTGTGAGCATGTTATTTGTGTAATCACTAAAAAACCTTATTATCAATAATACACCAATAATTGTCCTTGTACTTTTATAGTCTAGTATTTTTGTTTAAGCATGTCAATAAAGAACTGGAGTTTATGAGGACATGAGTTGATCTTGAAGAACAGCGGTAAGGTTAAAAGAATTTCATATTGACTTAAGTTGATCTTGGTGAACCGATTTCAGTTAATTCAATTCAAAATAATTTTGTTTAAAATCCAATTCCAAATTTGGTATCAAATTTTCGACTTCAATTTTAAACAGAAACCGATTTTGATTCTTACTTATTTATTTTTTCTTGAATACATAATATTGATGTTGTTTATTTTTATGCCTAATGAATTATATGCCTATGTTACAACTTATTATTAAAACATGCTTAAAAAAAACTTATTATTAAAACATATATTTACATATACAAATTGATTAATAAATATTCACTATGTTATTAATTATGAATACATCTATTACTACCTTTCTTATACAAAAAAAAACTAAATAATGCAAATTAATATAGATAAAGTTGTAATAATGTCTACTACTTTATTACTTATGACAAATTGTGTTAGTGTGCTTACTTCTTACCATATACAATTTATATGGACACATGTCATAATATTCATATGATGGTACTTCTTTAGAGTTTATGAATAGTTGATTTGTGTTTGCATGAATACACTTAATAAATCACATGATATAAATAATTAATAGTAATTTAATTAGTCAAGATGGAGAAAATCAATTTTTTTGAGTTAACCACATTTATTTTTAAGTTTCTGTACCAAATATGAAAATAAATAGAATGATGAACCGATTTACATAAATTCATTTCCAATTTCAATTTTATATTGAACAGAGAAAACCAATGTCGACAGATCGATTTAATGTCAACTTAGCAGTGATTTTAAGTGCGATCCATTTTTATGGTTTACAAATGGACAAGGAACATGATGAGCCTACTTTGTAGTTTAATTTCATGGGGGTTTTCCTCAAATCAAAAGGCAACAGCAAGTGCTACCTAATGCAATTAATATGATACAAATTACAAACCTAACTAGATCTAATTTCGATTTAACTGCTTCAAGTTATATAAACCTGACTTCTAGCATCTCTCTCTTGCCTTCCCCATACCCCCTTGACCAATTTAAAGTTAATTTCTCGAGTTATTTTCTTACACTTTTTTACATGGAATTTTTTTAATATACTAGTGAGACTAAATAAATACCAATAAATGAAAAAGGAGAATTTAAATTTGAATAACGGCAATGTGTTTTTCATCTAACTACAAGTGTAGAAAAATATTGGATAAAAAACAAAAAAGTCCCCTGTGGTAAACCTAATACACAGAAAAGCCCTCCATGGTTTCAAAATATATAACACGACCCCTCATGTTTTGAATTAAATTGTAAAGGTGACGGAATCCGTTAAACTTAATGAAAATGGATGAAATGACCAAAATGCCCTTATATAATTACGCAAAAGACAGTTCAAAAAAATCATTTGTTTTATTCTCTAAATAGAGAGAATTGAGGGTTAAGGGGTAGAATAGGTATATTTGATAAAAATTAGGTATAAAATTTTTTTTTTAGGTTCCAATAAGTCATTTCCGTTAAGTTTAACGGATTCCGTCACCTTTACAATTTAGTTCAAAGTATGAGGTGTCGTATTGTATATTTTGAAACCATAGGGAGCTTTTCTGTGTATTAGACTTATCACAGGGGGTTTTTTTGTTTTTTACCCAAAAATATTTTACATTGATAGTGTAAGAAAGAATACTGTATTTCTTTACAGTTATCTAATTTCTACAACATGCTTAGTTCTATTCTTTACAAGTATAAATATTTTAAGTGGTTTGGAACTAAACTTGTCTTCAGTGCTGAATTTCCTTTGGTCTATTGTGTACTCCACCCATTCAAATTGGTGAACTGGTTACCCACTCCATCGGTATCTGCATGTAGTGGAACTCTTCTTTCTTTCCTTGTCTTCCATTTGGTCATCTTTATAGTTTCCATTTAAATCTCCATTTCATTTTTTTTTATGTTATGCAGGTTCTAGTGTATATACTATCAAAATATATATAAGACTAGTACACTCCAAGCACATGGGTGGCAGAGGCATGGAAAAAATTAGTACACCCCAAGCACTAGATAGATTTTAACCAAAGGGGGAAGTATACAGGAATGGATTGATTGGAACTTGAAAGGGCAAAATTGGGGAATAGATGAGGAACTTAATTGGCAAATCATGTTTCAGCAGATGGAGTATTATGCACTACGTCAAGAAACAATGCTGAGTCTGGAGAATTTCATTTAGAATTTTATTTTAAGGATCAGGGACCAGACAAGACAGGTGCAGAACTCTAAAACAAATATACTGCCTGAAGGCCAAAAAGAACTAAGATTCATTGGATGGGAAAAACCTCCAAGTGGGTGGACTAAGTTAAACGTGGATGGGGCATCAGCAAGAAATCCTAGGAAGGCAGGTACAGGAGGTTTGCTAAAGGATGATTCAGGCTGTTGGATAGGTGGATTTGCAGTAAATATTAAAATAGCCAGTAACATTGCAGCGGAGCTTTGGGCAATAATTCATGGCCTTGATCTAGCATGGGAGAAGGGTGTGAAAAAAGTGATAATATAATCAAATTCCAGAGTGGGCATTCAGCTGATTAATGAAGTGAATCGAAAAAGCCCACACTTCAATTTAATTGGGATGGCGCAGGACAGATTGAGATGTCTTCTATAAGGAAAGCACATTCGGAATGGTTAGAGCAGCAGCAGATAGAGCACAAAGAGAAAGGAGAGAGCACAGAAGAAACAGTCCCTAGGCAAGATGCTCAGGATCAGAATTATGTAAATGAAGGAGAAGTGCTAATGGAGGTGACTACAACCACGAAGCAAGGGCAGCTATTTGCGGGAATTGGAGTCACAGTTAAGCTTTTTGAAAGTAACACGATGATAGGGTGGGCACTGAAAGACATTAGTTCTGGAAACAAAATCCTAGATGAAGCTCTGGCACTGAAACTGGTGTTGTGTAAAGCTGTACAACGCAAGTGGAGCAATCTTAAGCTGAGGTTTTGTAACAAGGAACTGTGGAGACAATTAAAACATCAGAGCCCAACGGACAGCAAAATGGCAACAGTACTTGAAGACATCTCTCAGTTACAGAGATTGTTTTGCATGTGCTCTTTTGTTTTGTATAGGGAAGAAAATATGATAGTCAGTAAAAAACTGAGTGTTGATGCTTTAAGCATTATTGTGGATGAGGAGCGACAGCTTCCTCAGTGTCTTTGAACACTAGTTTGTAGAGTTTCGTTCGAGCCGTTGCTCGCACTTGTAATTTTTTACCATCAAAGCAATGAGATCATCTTATCGTTTCGACAAAAAAAGAGAGAATGCAAGGTAACTTATTCGTGGAGGGAGAGTCACTCAAGAACTGATAAGCTAGCCAAGATGAGTTTGAGCATGCCAACAGGAGTAACAGAGCTAAAAGAGCCACTGAGATCCTTGAGACCCTTTCTAGCCACCCAAGTCCCGAAAAAAGAAAAAACTATAACCCCATTTTACTAACATTGTTTTAATTTTTCACTTAGCCAAAAAAGTAGATAGAGGTATAAATAATATATATACCATTTAAAATATCTATTATTGTGGCAAAGTCCTTGGTATTTTGGTTATATTTTATTTTTCAATAATTCATCATAGACTTAATGAGTTTTACTTTCAATCCAAAGATTACACATCGTAACCAGTAGCCAGGAATGGCATGAATTGAAAGGCCAATTAATTTGCTCTAAAATCACTCTAGAAATTGATTTACAATTTAAGCCTTTACTATATGTAAACATTGTTTGTTGTTCCCTTGTATGACTTTTAACATCGTTGTTTTGTGTATAACAAACTATAATTTTATGATTTAATAAACGTAATGATATTGTGAATCTAAAATGAACTTGATAAATTATGATACTATTAGTATTTGTGTGTCAAAGTTCAAACTATTAATTATCCTCATAGTCTAGAGAAGTTTGAAAATTTTTAGACCTATGACTTTTAAACAATCAATTGTTGAAAAAATTAAAACAATCAATTGTTAAAAAATTTAAAACATTAAAAGAAACTATTAAAAAATTATTTAGTTCAAATGCAAATATTGTAATATGACATTGACAATCAATATTTGATAAAAGAATGAATTTCAGATAACATAACCACATACAAATCACGTGAAGTATTAATAGTTTATGTCAAATAAAGGAATAATTTCATAAATGTCCCCTAAGATCTCTGACTATTCATTTAGTTCCCTCAAAGTTTTAAAATTTACACTTACCTCCCTTGATTTGACACTTGGGTAACCAAAACTTAAAATAGGTCAAAATTTTAGTGAATATTCTAAAATGCCCTTATCTTATAATATTTAATTTATTCTTCTAAACAATTGCAAAGTAATTTGGCACAATTATAAAAGGAATGAGTGTCATTTTTTTATGCCAATATTTTTTGTTTGATTATAACAATAAATCTTTTTCTATAATAGGCTATTTTCATATTTTTTTATTAGGGATATAGATTCTTTCTAAAATCGAGAAGATAGTGTTGTCGTTTGTTTTTAAATTTATGGACTAGTTTTTTTTTAAGAAAAGTTTATGGATTAGTGCAATAATGGAACTACCATAGTTTGGTACTGATTTTTAGCCATTTGTTTTAGTTATTTATTTATTTATTATTGATTTTGATACAAAAAAAAGAGCTAACAAAAAATTGGATGATATTAAAAGTTACCAAAAAAATATTACTAGTTTAACATTTGATTGGGATAGAGGTTAGAGACAACATTCGTTGTTCTTCTATATTTTTAATGAAATATAAGAGAAACGAATAAGAAGAAAAAAGGAAAAAATTATAAAATCCATCCCTTGTATAAACATGAAAACAAGGGAGTTTTATTAAAATATTAAGATTCGTATTGTCATTTTAAATGGGTAAGGGAGGTAGGTGTAATTTTTGAAATCTAAGAGGTACTAAGTGAAATTGTTAAAAATCTCAAGGGAGGTTTCTGAAACTATCATAATCCAAAAATGATACATTCATTGAAACAACTCAAATGTGCTTCAGAATTGAAATGTGGTTTTTTTATTTTTATTTTTTTAGTGGGGAGAGAGAAATAAGATTATTCTGTAGAATTGCAGCATTATTCTCCTGGTACATGTAATTTTGAAAGCTGACATTCTACAATTTTATCTCTTCCACATATCTTTGAATTTTCTTATTCATTTTCCAGTTTTGTATGTGGAGGTATATAGTGTCTGGTTAAACCTGCTTTTGGTATAATTTGCTATGTACGTCTCAACCAAGTCCATATAACTTACATTCTTGGAACGGTTTATGGTATAAAGCAATGTTTTAAAAACCGGACTGTTAATTGAACCGGTGAAGTGAAAGGGTCGAGATTCAACCGGTCGAACCGATTCAACCTCGATTCAATGAATTTTTTAAAAAATAATTTATATAAATATATATATGTACAAAATAAGACATGTAATGGACTAATTTAATACTTTATATGATGAAAAGTTTACTATTTTTTAATAACTTGGATTTTTAAAAATAAATTTTTAAATTATAAGTTAAAACAAATAAATTTCATCTCAATTTCAATTATATCTAAATCCAACCCAAAAATATCACAATATTTTGAAATTATACAAAATTCACGTCTATGAGAATTTAGATATTGTGAACTTAAATTTTATTCTACGTTTTGGGATTTAGAAATTGCAATTTAAGAAGTTTGGAGTTCAAAGGTAGTCAAGAAAATCGAAAATAGAAATGTAAACTTGACAAGAAACAAAAAATGAGATAAAAGTGAGTGGTTGTGGCATTAAATAATTTGGGTTAAAAAAATAATTCTTTTTTAACTTTTTTCAATTTAATGGACAAAAACAAAATTAAAAGATAGAAGAAAACATCAATAAATTAAAAATAAAGAGGTTTGATTAAAAAGGGAGTGACAAAAGAAAAGAGGATAGAGAGAGAGAGAGAGAGAGAGAGAGTTGAAAATTAAAAAGAAAGAGTCATGAGAGGATGAGATTTTGTAAGAAAAATGGAAAAAAGAAATATGAGTGTTTGCTTTATATAAATAAGTTATCAAAAAAAACTAATAAGATGCGATGGTGTAACGGTTAATACATTGGTCTTCTATTACAAAGGTCTTGAGTTCGAATCTTGATAGTTACAAAAAAAAAAAAAATCAATGACGGTTTTTACAGTTCGACCGATTCTTGACCGGTTTTTCTGACAAAGTCAACTATAGCATTGAACTGGACCGGTGCCATGGCCGGTTCGCGGTTCAATCGGTCGAACCGGCCGGTCCGGTCCGTTTTCAAAACATTGGTATAAAGCCATGTTTCAGAATAAGCAACCATCCACTCAACCAGCACTCCGTACAATTTACAGGACAATGCTCTGCTTATGCATCTTCCAAACCGACTCTAAAATCTAACGCTAACTGAAGAATAGGACTAATTTCACTTTGCACTACTAAACTTGTACCACTTTCTTATTTTGCACTCTAAACTTTATTTTAAACACTTTGCATCCTATACTTTCAATTTTAGATACTTTACACCTAAATTATCAAGTTTGTCTCATTTAAATCCAATCGATAACAACATTAGCAAAATTAACGAGATAAATTATGGTACAAATTAATGACAATATATCGTTTTATTCTAATTGCAGACGTTATTGGTTCCTGTTGATTACTTTTGGTATATGATCATTGATTTGTTTGTCCTAAACATTAGCATTGTTATCAAAATTTATACAATAAAAGACAGTGCAAATTAATGTCAATATATCATTTTGTTGTAAAAGTGATATCTTAGCTCCTTTAGACTATTTTCAGCAAATTATCATTGATTTCCAGAGTTCTCTATATCCGTTAATCTTGCTAACATTGTTATTGATTGGACATAAATGCAACAAAATTGAGAATTTATGGTGCAAAATATCCAAAAGTAAAATTTAGAATGCAAAGTGAAAAAGTGATACAAATTTAAAGGTGCAAAGTGGAGTTTGTCTGAAAAATATGTTCATCATGATATCATTCCCCACTTCATTTCCCTATCATTCCAATTCAGATGCCGATTCCGAAGTGCAAATGAAACACCTCCTAAGTTCAAGTTTTGTTAATCATTTGTGACTAGTTATTCTTTAAGGATTTACACTGCATGCTGAGATCTGTCTTGGTCACAGAAAAAGGAAATGGAAAACGTACTAGCAGTCCTTCCAGCTACACTCAGTAGATCATGTAAGATCTCACCGTTGGTGGCTGAAATCTTTAAAAATAAATATAAAAATAAAAATAAAAAAATTAGTGGAAAAATAAGCAAAATTCTCAGCGTAATGCAGCTGCAAGAAAAGTAAAAGGCACATTACGTTAGCTAATTGTGTAGTAAACTAGTAATTAAGGAAGTCACCTCAGTGCCAAGTAATTTTTGGTTTTTCCAGATTTTCTTGTACAGCTACCTTGCAAGTCAACTGCCTACTTTTTGTTTTTTTCCTACTTTCTATTCAAGCTTACGTCCTCGCACCTATAATAGTGATGCTCAGTTTCTTAGTCAGGCAACTCAGCCTAGAGAGGCAGCTAGTATAAGTGTCGTAAGATTAATGGATACC
This sequence comes from Coffea eugenioides, assembly GCF_003713205.1. Lineage (NCBI taxonomy): Eukaryota > Viridiplantae > Streptophyta > Magnoliopsida > Gentianales > Rubiaceae > Coffea > Coffea eugenioides. The sequence continues at coordinate 33,339 of NW_020862339.1, read as the reverse complement.
TTTATGGTAGGAACGCGTTGACCGTGCCTATGGTAGGAAGGCCGACACGTGTTGCAGGTGGATGGATTGCAAACGGAGACGTTAAGCCGTAGAATCGCGCGTGGAGATGCAACGTTAACATATTGTCCGCGGCTGCAAGGTAAAAGCACAGGTTCGGATATTGCCTATTATATGAATACAATAGTCAATTGTTTTGAAAGACTAAGTCTGCCTAGATATTGCCAACTAATTAAAGATAACTTTTATTTAACATAGCAAATACATATTTACATATGAAGACGGTAATAAGAATACATAAAATAATTAATGATACCAAAAGTTATCCTTAGTGTTTGGGTTTTACATTCTTATTCAAATCTAATCAGGGTCAAATTTGGGTTAGATATATACAAATTAAGTAGTATTTTAGGGTCGAATGTTCTATATTTTTTCTTAAATTATAATGTTACTTTTTTTAAAATTTTTGGTAGAATTGGTGTTGTTATTATCATATTTATCAAAAAAAAAATTCCACGTTAAAAGGCTAGTAGTACTTTTTTTTTATTTAGTGATTTCATAATTTAGATTTCATGAATGGTACCATTCTTGATTTTTTAAATCCACGACATTATTTCCTTTTGTTTTCTGTATAATTTTGCTATTTTACTTAGGATTACTAAGTTAAAAGATAAAATATTATTATTTACTTTTTTACTTTTACTAAGTTTGGTAATGTTTTCTCTTTATTTACCTTCCCACTAATAAATTTCAAACCAAATTCCTATATAAGTGGAGCCACTTCTTACTTATTTAAATTAGAAAGGCATGGAAGGCACTTCTTACTTAGAAAAATGTTATTTGCACTCCATTTTTTATTATTTGTAATTCCACCATTTGTTTTATCATATAGTCTAATTAATGAAAACTATATGATCAAAATGATTATTGAAGTGTGAATAACAAAAATATAGTGTAAATAATCTTACTTATTTAAATTAATAAGAAAGCATGAAAGGATGTCATATTTGTAATCTCTTGTTATGGTCTTATAAAAGTTTTAATTGGAGTAGAATCATAAATAACGCAAGGTAATCGAAAACGTGATAGGTTGAAGTACAAATAAGATAACATGCACATTAACCAACAATTTGAAATGAAATGATTTTAAAAAATAACTAACAATTTCAAATGTGAAGAGTAGATGTAGAAGTTAAGAGAAATATATTTTATAAATTAAATTAAATGTGAAATGCTAGAAAAATAGAATTGGTAGTGGGAAGACGTGTGAAGGCTTGTTGCTAAAAATTCTTTCTCAAATTTATATAGATATAGATAGATATAGATGTCTTTTTTTTAGTGGTTCAATCTCATATTCATGAACTATCTGCAGAAAAAAAAAATTCTGGACTATACTAATTTTGTTATACCAACTCTGTTATTCTTATTAGTGTATTAATTGTTACGCTATTTCTCTCATTTTGTTGGGTCTACATTAATACAAGTGTAATTGTTATTATGTCTCGTGTCCCAGAAAATACATAATATCCTATTCAGGTGGATACATGCAACAGATAATCAAATTGATGGTAAAAATTTAGAATGAATAAGTTGCTTTTGCATAACGGTTGTAAAGGTTTCTTGAGACTTTATGAATTAGGTGTCTTGCGTTTGCAAAAAGAATTTCAGAAGATTTTTTGTATTGGAAATGGAGTTAAAACTTGCTATAGGTTACTTTCCTGTATTTCAATCTTATCGTAAAGGGTAATTTGCTGTTGAACCTAATTTTTTTTCTGATTATATCCAGCTAATAAATTAACTTAAGAAAATAGATAATTTATGGAGGAAAGCTATAAGTAGCTGGTGCTTATTTTGAAAAATAGATTTATTTTTATTTTATCCAATAAATAAATTAGTTTATGAAAAATGGGTACTCTGTTCTTATAATGGAGGAAAGCCATAAAGAGCTAGTGTTTTATTCAAAAAGGATCTATTTTTATTTTATCCAATAAATAAAATTTTTGTATGCAAAAATGGGTACTCTATTCTTATAATGGAGGAAAGTCAGGAAGAGCTAGTATTTTATAAAAAAATGTGTTTATTTTTAGTTTAGCCAATAAATAAAATTTTTTATTTATAGAAAAATGGGTACGCTGTTCTTATAATGGAAAAAAGTCATAAAGAGCTAGTGTTTTATTGAAAAACGGGTTTATTTTTATTTGATCCGATAAATAAAATTTTTTATGAGAAAAACGGGCACTGTGTTCTTATAATGGAGGAAAGTCATAAAGAGGTAGTGTTTTATTGGAAAATGGGTTTATGCAGAATTTTATTTTATCCATAAATTTTTTTTATGGAAAAATGTGTACTCTATTCTTATAATGGCGGAAAGCCATAAAGAGCTAGTGTTGTATTCAAAAACAGGTTTATTTTTATTTTATCCGATAAATAAATTTTTGTATGGATGTCTAGATAAAATTTATTGATCGGATCAAAAGAAAATTTATTTTAACACTCATTTTTCCAAAAACAAATTTTCTTTTCGAAAAAAAAGAAAATAAGCCCGTTTTCTAATAAAACAGTCGCTGTTTATGGCTTTCCTACATTATAAGGAAAGAGTACCCATTTTCTCAAAAACAAATTTATTTATCAAAATAAAATAAACATAAAGGCGTTTTACAATTAACCACCCACTATTTACGGCTTGCCTCCATAAATTATCCACTTCACTATATTTCATAAGTTAATTTACTAGTTGGATAAAATTGGAATAAAATTAGGTTGAACAGCAAATTACCCTTTAGGATAAAATTGAAATACAGGAAAGTAACCTATAGCAAGTTTTAATTCCGTTTCCACTACAAAAAATCTTCTGCAATTGTTTTTACAAACGCAAGAAGAATAATTCATAAAGTCTCAAGAAACCTTTACAACCGTTATGCAAAAGCAACTTATTCATTCTAAAATTTTAGCATCAATTTGATTACCTATTGGACGTATCAACGTCAATAAGATAATATGTATTTTCTGATACACGAGACATAATAAGAATTAAACTTGCATTAATGTTGACCTAACAAAATGAGAAAAGTGGCGTAACAAATAATACAATAATAAGAATAACATATTTGGTATAACAAATTTGGTATAGTCTAAAATTTTATTTTTTTTCTGCAGATAGTTCACGAATATAAAGTGCAACCACTAAAAAGAATGACATGCATATGTAATGTAAAAATGAATATAAAATGAATGTAGTTACATTGTGTCATCCGGTATTCGGGCCCATAGTGGAAGCCGAACTTCAATAATGGAAAGCCAAAGTTGAAGCTTACTTCAGACGCTATGGGGAAGAAGTGGGGTCACCAAATATTTGGTACAAAGGAAAGACTTGCAATAACATAGTACGGAAGTCAGTCTGCTATTTGCTTCCATCCGTACACGCTTTTACTTGATTCCCTATGCACTCGCTCTCCAACAATTTAACGTCTCCATTTGGACCGTTTTGCCCCTAACACGTGTCGCTCTCTGCCGGCATTCCTACCATAGGCAGGTTCCTACCATAAAGGTATCCTAAGATTAATGCCTTGTGGTCATAGGTAATTATTTGTACATCAAAATTTTGTCAAACTTGCAGGATTATCTTAGTTGAGTTTCGAAACTGTTTGTAAGGAGGGTAGCATGAAATACTTGGCCCCCCTAAGTTGCAATTTTGGTCCCTAACCTAAATATAATAGGTGTTTATTGTGCAATTAATTGAATATAAAGTCATATAAATAAAATTTAAGTGTAATTTGAGTTCATTTAATTAAGAGAATAAACTTATAGACTCATTTTATTCTTTAGACGATCAAAAGAAAAGTGAGGGAGAAAACTTATGCCAGACTAAGGAGAGGGAAAGAAAAGAAAGAATCAGTTCTAGTTGCTTCACAATGGAGGTAATCTTAACACTTTATTTATTAGTTTTTTTTTAATGAAATTATAGGAGGTTTCTTTGATAAGATTTTTAGTGTTAGTCGAATTGTTAACAACTTGCTGGAAACCATGCGATGGAAATATATAATGAATTATAACTAGGGGTGCAAACAAGTCAAGTCGAGTTGAAATTTAGCTTAATTGAATCGAATCTCAACTTAGTTTTATGAATTTCAAGCTTCATGAGTTCAATATATAAATCTCGAATTCGAGCTTGAAAAAAATAAAATAAAATAATTATTTTATATTTAAAAAATAAATAAAATAATATTTTTTTAACAAATAATAAAATATTAGGGACATATATGTAATTTTATTATTAAAATAATATATATATATATATATATAATCAAGTCGACTCGCGAGTTAACGGACTGAATATCTTTGAGTTGAAGTTCGACATGGTCAACTCAAACTCGACTCAAGTTCAACCGAACTCAAGAAGAACTCGGACTCGAGTTGCTCACGAGCAATTCAATTCGTTTGCACCCCTAATTATAACAGGATAGGTGGTTAAAAGAAGAAGACTAGAGAGATGACATGAATTCGATGGATGCATAATTATTGCATCAAAACAAGATGGAAACAAATAATTTGAAATAATAACTATCCGTGCGATTTTTGGAGATTAATGAACTAAACCCGACATCATAGATGTCTAATGTACTGCTGTGAGTAGTGTACTGTAAACCTTTCCATAAAAATAAGCAAATCAAAATGTATCGACTATCTTACTTATTAGCGACTGCTGTTCATCCCGCCTTAAAACAGTATAAAGACTTACAATTAGCGTTTCAGGAACCAACAATGGATATAAGATAAATCAGTTGTTGCAAGTTACACTTTCGAAGGATGATTTGTTTTGGTAATTTTACTGCATATAAAGATCTGTCTTGGTAAAAGAAAAAGGGCAGAAGAAGTAGCTGTCTTTCTAGATACAATAGATAGATCATGTACGATGTTTTCATGCGTGGTTGAAATCATACTTAAATCAGCGGACAAAAATGCAGAACCGTTGGCGTAGTGCAGCTGCAAGCATGGTTGAACCGGCCGAGTCCGAGATGACTCAGCCGAGTCATCACCATCTCGGGAGCGTCCAAGACGATGCCGGGACGATATGATTTCGAGATACTTGATTCGTCGAGACGTCACCGTGAAGGGTTGAAACGGTTGAGTCACACCAAGTCATCTCGAGTCAACTCGAATTTTTATTATTTTTACTAATTTTTTACTTATTTTTGTTTATCATATTTTTTATAATTTTTAGAATATTAAATATTTCAAAAATTCGCCGCGACCGATATGCCGAGACCGATGTGGAACAGTCCAGGCCGCGACCCCAACTGCGACCGCGACTTTGAACCATGGCTGCAAGAGAAGAAAAAGGCAGATTAGTGCTTGAGCTGATTATGTGAAACCATGGCTACATCTTAGTTAAGTCGACTACAAGTCAACCGCAAGTCAAGTGCAAACGTTTTGGCTTTCCAACTTTCTAGTGAAGCATCTTTGCAAGTGCCAACTTTTTGATTTTTACAGCTTTCTTGTCAAGCGTTTTTGCACCTATAAAACAGATGCTCAGTTTCTTAGTCACATTGCAGCCTACAGAGAAAGCTGTTTAAACCAAAGATGAGCTTAAAACACTTTTCTTCCTTTCTGTTGTGTCTATGTGATCTTTTCCCTGATTCTGAAATCACAATCTGGAAAGATTGTGGTCTATTCGGGCCAAGACTCGAGGGAAGGCACCTTGAGGGAGACTTGTGATCTGGACTGTATGAGATTGTAAACATAGCCTTCCTCTCAAAATTTGGCCATGGCCAAACTCCTGAACTCAACTTAGCTGGTCATTGTACGCCATCATCTGTTGACTGCCAAAAATTGAGCAATAGCATTCGCCTTTGTCAAAATCGAGGAATTAAGGTCATGGTATCAATTGGTGGTAGCGGTAGGAGCTATTCTTTATCATCACATGATGATGCCCAGAAATTGGTTGATTACTTGTGGCATCATTTTTTAGGTGGTCCAGCAAATTTCAGACCACAATGTGATCCTGTTTTAGATGGTATAGACTTTGATATTGATCAAGGCAAAACTCATTATGCTGCTATGGCTCAACGATTGTCTAGTTACAGCCAACAAGGTAAAAAAGATTACTTAACTGCAGCACCACAATGTATTTTCCCTGATCGGAAGCTAGGCAAAGCTCTTAGTACTGGACTCTTTGACTATGTATGGATCCAGTTCTACAACAATCCCATCTGGTGAGTTCAACTCTGGCAATCCAGACAACTTCAAAAACTCATGGAAGCAACGGACATCTTCAGTACAGGCAAGGGAGTTTTTCATTGGTCCTCCAGCTTCAAAGGCAAAGGCAGATGCTGCAAATGGTTATGTCCCAAAGCAAGTACTAACATCACAGGTTCTGAAATTTGCCTAAGGGTCACCAAAATATGGTGGCATTATGGTTTGGAATCGATATTATGGTTAACAGACTGGATACAGTTCCTCTGTGAAGAGGAGTGTCTAAAGCGTGTGGAGCCATGTTAGAATCAGTTGAATAAGGCCTAAACAGAGCACCCTATGTGCCTTTAACCATGTTTGCATCAGTCAAATAAGGCCTAAACTTCTGTATGCGCCTTTAACCTTTAATAAGAACCTTGATCATAAAAGGTAATTTCTACTTTTACAATGTAGCAAAGTTTTTACCATTTTAGCAAATTACTAGAGCTTGAGAGGGCCTAGAGTTTTCCACCCTGTCAAATTAATAATGACTTCATCATAATGAGATTTCTTCAATTTCACAAAATTTCATCCAATTCAAGTATGATCCCCTGGAAACAGAAACTCTTGCATAAATGATAACCTATTCCAACCATTGAGAACTAAAAAGCACACGTCATTTTTTCGAGAGGTACCTTTTCTGCAGTTGTTTATTAATTTGCATTAGGCATTCCACATTGTTTTATAGAGAGTTGCTTGAAGAACTGCACCAAACTAGTCATTTAATTAGCACACTGATACCCATTATACTCATAACAGAAAATTGTTGCTCTGTAGATTTGATGATAACATGCAGAGGTTTTACTAATTGCTGACTTCAACAAACTAGGGTTTCCCTTCTCTTCAGTTTTTCTAGTTTTTCTTGTTGGAAGAATTCTGGTAAAAGCAGAGTCCTACTTCAGTTCCAAAATACCAAGAACATAAGCGTCACTTGTTCTGATTGTAGATTTTAAGTTTGAAACCTGTTAGGGTGATCAAATTGTTCTGAATGTGCTAACATTAGCATCGCAAAGCCAAGAAGATACCATGCACACTAATTTTATACGACAATCCAGGCTGGATCCTAGTTTTCATATAAGATCCAATGCAAAATGGTTGCAGATAGCTTACATTAAGACCACCTGCAACAAGTTACTTGTACTTCTTACCTTATCAAATTACTTCAGAGTAGCATCTGCTTAACAATACAAGTTAGTTCATAAGAAACAGAACCAATTTTAGGTAGGATCCTGGTTATCCTGTGAGATCTAAAGCACCACAATATGTATGGTGTATGGTGCAGAAGGCTTATACTGTAACACCAGCTACAGTGATCAAATTGTACTCGTTTTTTAGTAGAATTGAGCCTAAAGTGTGGCATTTGTTGAGCAAAGCCAAGAAGATGCTTTTCTGACTGATCAACTTCATAAGATCCTAGCTCCTTCTGAGATCTAAAGTACACCACAGTTGAATAATTCAGAAAGCTCATATTACACTATTAATAGCATTATCAAACTGTACCTGTTTTTCATCAAATTGATTCATACATGTTGCATTTTCTTTTGCTGCCAAGAAGACATATTGGTTTTCTTACGGAATCTAAACTGAATGACTGCTGCTTATGTGATAGGACATAATCTAGGTAGGATCTTGTTTAGCTATGAATAACACCTAAATGTTGCCTGTCACAAATAACATTTAAAGCTGGTTGATCTATTAGGTCCTGTCACCCAGAAATTAGAGCGAGATACGTCTGAATATAGATGGCGCATGTAAACGTTACAAAATTGATCCCACTTTTACCAGTTCAATCTTAATCTCTTCCTTTGACTTAAAGAGGGGGAGGAGGTGGGTGGTAAGGGTATTTTGGTAGTCATCATTGAGAAAGAAGAAGATATAACCCTCACAAGATAAATCATCTACATTCAAACCATCATTTCCTATAGTTTCTTTATTGTCGTACATTAGTATCCTATAATGAAGAATATCATCACCCCGTACACTCGTATGAATAAAATGAAAGGAAAACAGCCTCAAGAAGAAGTTAATATGAATGTTAACAAACAAAGAACGGACAATAAAACCAATCACACAAATCTGTTAAAAGGCTTCCTCCCAACTATAGCTGGCATAGAAACTGTTGATTCCACACTTACGTCTCCAATAGATCTCATCGATTCATGTTTCTCCAGTACCTTCTGAGAAGTAGCTTCTTTGCTAGATGCTTTGTTCCACTTGAAAGAACCTATATTTGGAGTCAAAGGAAACGAAAATCGTCTCTTTGAGTCATTTCCTGGAGTACCAGGAAGTCTCTCCTTTGGATTGCTACTTGCTCTCACTTTGGCTTTGGCCGAGACAGTAGGTGCCATGTAATTTGGAACAGAAAAAGGTGGACAGCTAGTAAGACTATCAGTATCATTCATTGGAAGATCAAAAGCAGATTCAGCTGCACTGGCTCTTGGTCTTGTATATTTCATAAGACCTGAGCTGTTTGGTGGTGGTGTTCTCGTTGGAGTGTGAAACTGCTTGCCTCTACCTGGGACAGCTGATTTCGATGACCTTGGTGTCACTGATTCATGATTGTCAAAAGCATAATTATGATGCTTATAGTTGCTTGCTTGAGGTCGCGGACTACGCTTGTACTCTGAAATTGGCCTCGGAGGTGTTAGATGAACATTCTTGGCAACAGATTGGTTCTCTGAAGGATTTGCTGGAGGAAGCTGACGTTCTAACCAATTCCACCACCATGGGAACCCATTGGATCTGATGTCAAGAGCTGCTTGAGATGACCTTGGATTTGCTTTCCACAACTGATGCACAAAGGGAGGAGGAAATGGATTACGAAATTTAGAAATTTAATACCTGGATATTGATTACTTCCTGCAATTTGACGTCTATCAATTAATCTTGTATTAAAGTTAAAAATAGTTGACCCACTGAGCAGATTTATCCTTATTTACATACTAGAGTTGCACATCTTCATCCTTTCTAAAGCATGCAAGTTCATGTGATAGGGTGTCCATTTACAAGCTCAGCATTCCAACTAAATTAACAGTTATTCTGGTCTCTTGTCCAGTCTATTATTTGGAATCCATGATTCTAAAGTCTAATTTCAATGAATAACTTGACAATACATACTAGCAAGAATAAAAAGTTGAAAAAAGCTATAGAAATGGACTTGGGAGTAGCAGAAGCAAATTTGAATTGTAACATATCCCCCCCCCCCCCCACCAAACAAAACCAAAGCCGCATTATAAATAGTTGACTACAATTCCAAAAGGGAATTGAGGGGAAAATAAATCTAATTATGTTGTAACTAGGAAAGCCAACTGCACCTGGTGAGAGTATGCATAGGCCATAGCTCTCTCTCTCTTGATGACTGCCTCTACTCTCTTCCGGAGCCTTGCTTCAACTTCCTCTTTAGTTAGTAAGCTATCATCCCAATCTTCATTGTTACCTGCCTCAGACTAAACCAAGTACAATTCTTTAATGATACAACCAAGTAAGAAGAAGTATATAAAAATGGAAGTCTATCACAGAGCCACACGTCCATTTTGTAAATGGTATCATTCAACACCGGTCCACACAGAATAAAAGACGCAGCATAATTTGCAAAGGTAAGCAGCTCTTTGTATAACCAGTCATGGGTTGGTAATACATGTTCAGCAAACGACAAAACTTTCATAGTTTTGCTTTGTAGTAAGTTCTCTTGAAGCAGATCATTAGATACAACATCAAAATGGACTGAAGCATAAAGGAACACATACTGATGTTATGAAACTTATAATTGACTAGTTTAAAGAAACAATGTAAAACAATTCATAATGAGTTGCCATCTAAAGAAAGGGAAAATGAAGACTCTGTCCATATATATGACTTTCACTACCTGGTTCAAGGTGCATTTGCTCAGTGTACTCTCTGCTTCCTTGTCATTCTTACAAGATTGGCGCTGCATTGCCTGGCTTTCCAACATTTGAATTCTGCGTGACTGAATTTGCGTTTGAACTCTAACCAAAAGCTGCATCTGTTTCATGGCATTCATGGTCTGTCGCTTCACATTCTGGCCTCTCACCACACCTTGAAGCCTCACTAACCCCCTCAAAGCTCTGAAACTTCTCCTTGCCTATATAACAAAATTGTTTTGTGATCTTATTCCTATTAGAATATGTTATAAAGTAAGAATGCTCAAGAGGCAAATTTAGATACACCCCAAAAAAAAAATTTTCAGTAGACATAAAAAAAAAAACTGGGTAGAAAACAAAGTGTTGCACTCTACATCACAGTGGCACGTGGAAAACTTTTTTAGGGAGAGGTCAGAAAGCACAAAGTACTTCAAATGCTTCATAATTGTTCACAATGTCACGAGGCTATATAGTATGTCCTGATCATTTTTGTACTGTAATCAAGTGGAATGATATTTCCCCTTTGGTTTAAGGCAAAACTATTCCAGATAAATGCCAGAATAACTAAATCAAACACAAGCAATGTTTCTTGAGATCTAGCTTTGCAAGTTATACGCTAGACAGAACTCATGTCCAGTACTCACCATAGGCTACTAAAACAAGTAAACTATTGAATTGCATGAGCATTGAACACATTGTCCTACTAGATTGTGGAAAATCATGGCTTTCTCCAATTCTATCGGCATTCTTGAAGCTACCATGAAAATTTAATGACCGAATGCAATTAAATTATTTCAAATTTGGGACACAGACAAATAGTTCAATTCTTCTGATAGCAGGGGAACAAACAGTTCAAATTCCGATTAAATTGAAAAATTACCATGTAGCCTCTATAAGCTGCCTGGATCTTGGTGGCTGCAAGGTGAACGTTTTTCGATGTAGGTTCAGGCCTGTAAACATAGTTGGTTTCCCTGCGGATTTGGGGAACCACAGGAGAAGCACCCCTTGGCGAAGCAGCACAAGGAGGAGCTGGCCTAGGGGAAGCCACTCTTTGGGATGGAGCCCTAGGAGAAGAAACCTTTGGAGAAGCAGCCCTGGGAGAAGTAACCCTGGGAGAAGCAGCTTTAGGTGAAGAGACTCGTGGAGAGACTGGCCTCACAGGTAATGCTGGTGGTGTTCTCGGAATTTCAGAAGATGTAGTAGGTCTGATAAATAATTCATCTGCTTCACCAAGGATTTGCTCAATGCTACTTGGTCCCCTGAAGAGGGGAATTAATGATCTGTTCTCTCCATGCTTCAATTTACCTCGTCCCTTCTTCTTTTCCTTCGAACTTTTCTTATCTGTTCCCTGCAACAGTCGAAGCAAGCTTGTAAATCACTTAGAAGACAGGCGCTTTCTTACATTCATGATACTTTCAAGCCAATTGAGTGGTGTAGGGAAAGATACGAAGTATAAACATGAGTCATATACCTCAGCTAAAGCTGCTCTTACCTAACTGAGCTAGCTCTGAGCTACCACAAAACTTTTTATTTCTTTCAGTAAAGTTTTTACTAAATCTAGGATCAAGCACCAGAAAATGGAACATAACTGTACATTTTCATTTTGTTGGCGACCAAAATGATAATGCATTACCCAATTAGCTTTTCAAGATATAACACGAGAATAGCTCCTGACAAACTGTTGCATTTTCTCAATATTATCAATTCAAAGCCTAAATCCAATCGAACATAGTTTCACTTATGCCACTAGCAACTTATTAGTCCTCCTGTGAAGCAATTTTATGTTCTCCATCAGACTAGGAGCCATTATGCACACCATGCTTTTGGCTTTGACAGGAAATACTAGAAAGGAGAAATCTGCTTATCTTGAGAAAAGACCCACTTACATCATTAGGCTTCTCCTTGGAGCTGGATGAGAAAACTTTCTTGATGGCTGAAAACCAACTCCCTTTCTTTCCCATATTTCTAGCATCAGTGTTTTCCCTTGGATAAGCTGAAACACAGAGAATGGTTTAGTACTGCTTAATTGCAGTTTCATCTTATCAAGAAATTTCTAGATCACAAGTAATCTCATTTGTAATAAGAGCATGTCATCATCTTGAAGATACAATTAGAAACCATCTCCACAACGAAGCTGGAAAATAAAGTATTTGTTCCTTGTCATGGATAGACCACGATTTACCTATGCAGCAATAAAAACATGATATTCGTCTTGGTCTTTCTTTTCTTTTTACCAACATTTCCATTTGCAGCCGAAGAATATCAGCCTCTATCTTGCCAACAATCTAATAAATAAAGCAACAGGATACACAATCAAGGAATATGAGTCAAAACATTGACAACGTCAAGCTGACCAAGTCTCTTCTGACCAAAACAACACATTTTACATGCTAGAGCACACGCAATTGTCCATCACAAGGTCTACCAAGGGACTTCAGCTTGATCTAAGGCAATTAACCAGAATGGGCCTCAACAAAAGCAGAGAGGCGGGTCCCTGGCAGGGATGGGGGGATTTGGGGATGTGGAGAGGTCTATTCTGGAGCAAAATATTGGTTGGAGAAAACAGAGATTTTCCATATACACACATCTTTGCAGTTGTTAACATCGAGCAATAGATAAAATTATCCATTGTCATGGTTCTTTCTATCTCTCAATAGAAGCCAAAATTGGATTTTTTATTTTTTATTTTTAAAAAAAAATTCACAAGAGAACACAGTTAAGCCAAATTCTGTCCAAGCGAATACATACAAGAGAGAAATGACATATAAATATTTTGTCTGTTTTTGAGCTTGCTTAGGTAAAAAAAGAGGGAAACAAAGCCATAAAAGATATATATCACAAACCCTGTAAAACCTTCCCTATATATATAGGAAAATTATCTACTTTCATTTTCCAAATTAATATAAGTTAAGAGTCCAAAAAGGTGAAAAACCAAGGTATAACTGAACTAAACGTGCAAATTTCACCAATTTCAACGGACTGAAGCCCATATTTCAGGCAAAAGTGTCAACAAAATCAACAATTATGACATAATAAACAAACCAACTTGCCCAGAAACCAAGAAAACAGTAAGCTCTGCTACCATTACCAAAGATCAATTAAAAAAGCTTACTTTTTTGCACCATACTGACCAAATTGACACAATCCCAAGAGAGATCATGCAGAATTAAGTACAATTAGCAAGCAAGAACACATTTTTATTGCTATTTTACCTTAAAATTCTCTCCAACCTTCCACAAACTTTCGGAAGAAAAAAGCTGCAAAACCAACAAAGTACTCTAAAATTTTTTGAAAGAAGAATTCTTGAAGATTTCAGCCAACCTCAGCCTTACTGCTGCATAATACCATGCTTCTTTTCCTCATACCTTTTTTGGGTTCAAAAAAAGAAATATAATGGGCTAACTAGAGAGAATTATACAAGTAGAAGGAGGAAGGACTAGGACTCTTCTCCTTTACTTTCTTTAATTTTTTTCCCCCCTATGTTTGGAGAATCTGGTTCTTGCTTGGAGGGGCTTCACTTTTGTTACAACTTTTGTGGTTTTATAATTTTACTTTCGGATTGTTTGATCATTGATGATGAAAGGGTTCATTTAGTATTGGCTGCATATGGAGTGTGAAGAGCAGTGGGGTGAAAAAAGGGGAAGGGAGGGAGAGGGGAGGGGGCTGGGGTGGGTGGAATGTGGATGATGGATGAGGGAGGTTGGCCAGTTTCTCACTCAATGGCTTTGGCCACCTTTCAACTACCTTTACTTGGATGGGAAGACTATTTTCAGCACACAACAGCAGATAGATAGGATAGCAATCCACCACTTAAATTATTTAATCAACTGTTAGGTACCTTCTTTACTCTATCCATCTTCCCTCTTTAATTTCTTGCTATCATTCTTGTAGTAGTAATTAATTTGGAATGAACTTTTTTATATTTCAAAGATTTTTTTTTATAAAGGGGACCATACAAACATGTTATTATACTAAAATATAAAAATGAGTGAAAATTTGCACAAAGCGAATTCACAAGACAAGATTCGAATCTTAAATTTAATAAGTATTTTATAAATGATAATATCGCAGCTAAATTTTTAATGTCACATCAAATACGACAAGAAGATCACTTATTTAATTTGAGAAGGCTAATCCTAGTATTTCATTAAAAAAATTTGGGTATTAGAGTCTAGAGATTCATCCCAAATTGAGCAAGGCAAATGTTGATTATGGGAGGTAGTAGAAGCATTGTAATTAGATGATTTGTTGAACCCAACATTAACAACACAATAAATTTTTATTAGACAATAAAAAAGGGGGTAGGGCATGGAAAACCCACTACTATTTTGGCGCGTGGAAGGACGCTCCCCCTCCTCTTTTCTTTTTTTCCCCTGTTTTATGGGTAGAGGGTAAAGAAATGGAGAGGGACTGCAGCAGAGAGAGTTAAAATCCCATTTGGCCCCCACATGTTGGGAGGGATGTATTGGCTCTCTGATATTTGGCATCCCAGTTCTCACATGCCCCTTGGAGATTCCTTGGACAACCCAAAGAAACAGGGCATGCCTTTGGCTCCTGTAATATGGCTTTGCGCCAAAGGAACAATTTTGTATTGTAAGCAAAATTTAATTTTGTGTCCCAAAAAAAAGACAAAAAATCATTATGACATTTCTTCTTTTCCAGAAAATGACTATTATTTTTGTTTTTTTTTAAATACTGAAATGTTATGTTTCGACTAATTTTTGTATATATTTAAACTTTAATTTAACCTGCAGAGTCACATTATATTATATTTTGATTTGTTACATAAATTAAGATTATGTCTAACAACTACGATATTCATCTTTCAATCATTAGTAATATACAGGACTTCGTATTAATAATTTTCACCCTGTTTAGTAAAAGAAAAATATACTTTTGAAAAATTCTATTCTATCTGACATATGAGTTATATAATAAACACAAACTAAATTGATGGTCCGCCAGAAATTTTTATATTTGTATTTATCGTTTAGAAATATCGTGATTTTCAATCGCTTTTTTTGTAGATGAATTCAACACTTTTTTTTCTTGAAAATTGGTGCGAAAATCTTTATCTCCTTTTTTTAGTGGCAATGGAAATAGTTAACCTCCATACAAATATAATAGCCTATATATCATTTGGACTCAACAACTTTTGCTATGTGATTATTCATCACTTCATTAAACGCACAAAGCGCCATGCTGTCACAAGTCTAAGTGATATGAATTGCACATCCGTAAAGCAATTCTTGATTGTAACATTGCATCTATACGTCTCAATATAAGTGGACAGCAAAAATGTTACTTATAATAGATCCAATTAGGGTGGCCTATGCATTAAAATTCACAAATCACTATTCAATGAATATGGAAGCAAGGCAAAGATCATATCAGGCAATAATTATAGCTAGCGTATTAACTTTTTGTTGTGACAATGTACCGCCTAAACTATTAGGTTATGCTACTTTGACCCATTTTGACATTTGAACATTTGATTCTGTATCATTAATTTTGTACTTAGGCAACACATTAATGACATGGTTGTAGTACGTGACGCCTTTTATTATCAAGGATAATGGCCTCATTAATGTTTAGAGACCAATAATACATTTCGTAAATTCAACCAGACTTTTAACATCCGTTTTTCATTTGGATCAAAGTTATGACGTGCAAGGATTTTAAATAATAATCACGGCGAAATAAAAATTTAAAATGCAAAATATTCTGATAATCTTTTTCACGTACGTTACATCGCTATCTATAGAAGGGAAAATGGAACACTACAATAGTAAAAATAAGAGTAATTCTTAACATGTTGCTCAAGAGAAAAGCATCTTTAATTCTTTATTCCTTGAGCCAATCCTTGCTCCTCAAACGGCAATTATATATAATTCTGCTTCATTATCATCATTAACCCTTTGTATGTAGCATAAGAAACTTGCTTTTGGACTTGTCATGCCTGTTGAATTGAATACCCTTAGTCCTCCACGGAGGCCAACACCAACAAGAAAGCTCCTAGTCCCAACCGGCCAACCATTTTGGAATAAAATATAGAAAAACACACATACACAAACACATAATCATATATTTTCTTCTTTACTCTTTCACGCAGACACACAGTAGTGAGACACACAGAGAGATAGATAGTAGTGAAAAAAGGGGCATAAAGCTGGTCATGTATTTTGATGAGGAATGTGGGACATGATTGGCACTCAAATGGAGCTAGAGCCTTGTAATTCCAGCCATTGGATCCCAAGAAAAGTTGCCCTCTGGAAAGTTAGTACTGGATTCCAAACATGATTGTGTTTGAATATTTTATTTGCCAAATTGTTGAATGCTTTCATTGCTTCACCATCATGTCACACAGTCTTTGCACATGACCGTTGCAATCTTAGACCTGCTACAAACGTTTAAAGCCCTTTTTTGTTTTCTTGTTTTTGGAATTTTAGAGGGCATAAAATGTTGAACCATGAATGAACAGATGGAAAACATTCACAAAATCTTAAAGCAATTTAGTTACAGGTGTCTGATGACTGCATGATTACTACAGGTAAGGAAGGAGAGTTAATTTTATGAAAGAATAAAATCTAAAAGGTCTTATATATTTAGGTATTATACTGAATATAAATTAAGTCCCCTAACTAGCGCTCTTTTTGTTCATTTCGAACATCATTTGCGAAGATGAATGTGTATTTATCATTTGTTAAGTTGTGACTGATAAGTCATTTAAGTATTAGCCAATTGGAAACTTAGAGAAAAATTAACATGCTAGACTAGAGTTAGTTGAATATGTGCCTCAAATTTCAAGCTATGATAAATAATTACATATTTTTTTGTAGTATCCATGCATGAGAAGTATGATTTTGTGTCAAATAATAGAAAGTATAAAATTTCTCACATAGATAACAAGAGAAATTGACTTGAGTCTATTTCAAGTTCATCACATTATGACTCGGTCCAATCCCAAGTCCTCTTAATGAATTTGCATCTGTCACTCTCTTTCTACCAAAAACAAAAACAAAAAACAACAGAAAAAAAAAAAGAGGCCCTCTCTTTTTTTTTGTTGGGGGTGTTGTGGGATTATTTTATTTTGTTTTGTTTTATTTTATTACTATTATTTTTTGGCTGTCATCCTAGCAATAGCTAAGCCCACACCTGTCGTTTTGTTTGAGACAGAATTCTGCAAAAAGAATGTAGATTGAGAAAAGCCTTTCAGTCCCTTGTGTCAAGTATGGTTGACTTGCTTCAAGTTGTAGTGACTTAGCTTGTCAAACTATTATTGCGTGAAGACAGAACTATAACTATTTTTTTTTTTATTGGAGAGGACAGCTCAAAACAAAACCGGTGCATTTAATATAGAACAATGATTCTACAAGTGCCCTCAAAAATTAAGACCTCTGAAGAAAAAAATCATTGTCATATTTATATGGGCGAAAATGTTCTTGTTTGGATTGTAATTTTTTGAAATTTTTATAAAAAATATACTGTAGTGATTTGATATATGTGAGATAAAAAGATAATTGAAAAACGTGTTCACGAAATGTAGAATTTTTTTAATGAAAACTAGCATTCCAAACAAGGGATGATTACGAATCAGTTTACACAGCAGTACATCCTTTACATTAAGCAATGTCTCCCTATCTACTACTTCCTACAATATCTCCCTATTTACTACTCTATATATAATCTACCAGAATTACTATGAAAAAATCTCAAGACTAAAATTCCATTCTAAACTCAGTTCCCAATTTGCTTTTAATTGACATTAGTTTCCCTAACTAGCCAGCAGAATGCATTTTATTTATAATAGTACATAAGATGATCAGCTACCAACCAATGGATATTTAAATGCCTGATTTTGGACTCCGATGTGGCTTGGGGTGCTTAAGAAATTGATAAGATTAAAAAGAAGATTAATCCCAGCTCTACCATGCATGGAGCTCTGAAACTACAGTATACTGCCTT
The DNA here is from genome assembly GCF_003713205.1 of Coffea eugenioides. Taxonomy (NCBI): domain Eukaryota; kingdom Viridiplantae; phylum Streptophyta; class Magnoliopsida; order Gentianales; family Rubiaceae; genus Coffea; species Coffea eugenioides. The sequence goes on along the minus strand of NW_020862339.1, from coordinate 15,265 downwards.
GTTTGGATTGCATTTTCTTGAATTTTTTGTAGAAAAATTATTGTAGCGATTTGATGTATATGAAAAAAAAAAGTAATAAGGAAATGTGATCACGGAAAATGATGCAATTTTTCTGCGAAAAATGGCTGTCCAAACAAAGATAACACTAAAATCGAGTGGTTCCTAGAATGGTTCACCAATAGAATAGCACATTTGTTAATAAAGACTTATATTGAATATGGGCATGGTAATAAATTGACAAACTATCATTTTCGAGTAGAGGGAGTAGCTTTCATCATGGGAATTGTTTACTAATGTTAACTATTCCTAACGCAAACTCCATTTATATAGAAATATCAGAGGATTTTTATTTTAAATTTTTTTTTGGGACCAGAGTTGTTTTCCTAGTCGATACGTACATGCAGTAGTAGATTTCCCATCTAATACAAAAGGTTTACCAAACAGAAATCTTGGTTGTTGTTCATTTAAGAGGACAATTAAATGGTTTATTCAGGAACGTACTATGCATAACCCTAGGAATTTCTAGAATTTCTTGCATCAAAAGAGCATATATTTTATCTTTTATCTCATTCTACCACTGTATTCAATGTGTTTTTTTTTTTAATAAATATCTCTCACAATTGTTTAGAGTTTTGGTTTTGAGATAATACTAATGAAATATCCAAAGCCATAAAAAATGGAAAAAAAATAAAAATGTTGAGGTATTTAGCAAATATTTTTTGTCAAGCACTCCCGAAAGATATCCATGTATGATGACATAAAAACGAAAATGAGTAATGGTGTTTTTGCTTTTATTAGTCCTTTTTGAGGAAAATGAATGTTTTAGTTGGGATTCATATTAAAAAGTAAGAAAGGAGATCATCAAACAACATATGAGAAAATTGTTTAGTAAAACTCCAAGTGGTGACGTCCGTAGAGAGAATTTATACAAAATTGACTAAATTGAGCAAGCCTAAAAAAAATGGTTTTCCTTTCTAATATAATCTTTTCATGTGATATAACCTTTGCTAGAACAAGAAATACTAATTATGTCTGCAACATGAATAAGTATTTTTGTAACTTGTCTTAAAAAAGGATTTGTTTAACTTGAACATTAATTTGTTTTGTAATAACGAGAAGTAAAAGATTCGTATGAAAGGCAACATACATATGAACCTGTCTAAAAGAAAATGAAAATGTCAAATCTAGAAATGTAATACCCAATATATCTCAAATAATATTTCGCTTGCATTATAAACACATTTTCTAACCCACCTTTTTATATTTTCAATCACATTTTTATCTCACATACATCACATCACAAAAAGTGCTACAGTAATTATTCGAAATAATATTTCAAATAATATCCAAACAAAAATACTCCATTATTTTCCTGAGTGGGGAAATAGCGATGTCAACTTCTTATTTGAGGATGAATTATTAATTATATCAACGTTGACTACTCATAGGATGTTGAAATTAGTGTTAAGGTTTCGTACATTCATCAAAAAGTCCCTTTTTCTGTCACAATCTGAATATATATATATATATATATATATATATATATATATATGTATTTCCTTCAAGCTTTCAAGATCCTTCGAGACTTTTGAAAACTGATCCACCATTAATATATGTTGGGTGTCAAACCAGCAAAAATAAAATTCCTACTCTTAAGTCACGAATTAAGTCCACTATGGTACTGGAGCAGGGACTTAGGCTGTGCAATGGGTTACTAGCTTCACCCTGGTGCCAGAGTTTGCTTGATCCGATATACCAAAGTGTATTAATTACGTGAAAGACAAAATTCGAATATAGCAGCGAGCAGGGTCGAATCCACAGGGACTTGGGAATTTATTTTGAATGAATGTAACATTAAATAAAAATGGGGGAAGTTGATATGGAACTGTCTAATTTAATTGCTCAAATTAAAAATATAAAGTAAATTGACGGAAGGAAAATCTCTAGTCAAAGGTATAATCTCCACTTATGGTTCGAATCACTGATCACAGATGCAGAGATAAAATCTTTCATTTACAAATAAACTGGTTATGGTTGTCAACAAGCTCTGACAACCTGCCTAACCTTACTGATTCGATAACCACAACAAGCTCTGTAGTTATTGCCCTAGCCAATTAAGCAGTCCTAAACACGCTCTTAGGATTTAACCTATTGACAGCATTAATCATTAGACTGGCCACCAATTATAACCAACAAACACACACGCTCGGTTTATTTAGGCTATATCATATATTTCCGCAACAACGACTCAAAAGTTTCTACTACAATTGAATCATATCACTTGCCACATGCACTAAAATTACCCAACAATTACGGATTGAGCACTCTTAGATGGCTGTTAATTACTCACACAATTAAACAGTGATCAAGTATTTAATTGCAAGAAATAATCATATGCATAAGTGAACAGGAAATATATAAACACTTGCAAATTAAAGAACGTAGGGAAATCAATTCGATCTCACAGTTTTGTCGAACCAAAGCTTCGATTTAACCTCTGACTAGATGAAGAAATTAGCCACTCCTCATAGTTGAATTGCAGCCAAAAGTACTGGATTGCAAAGGCATTGCGTTTTTACTAGAAAGCAAGGAATAAAAGATGTTTTTCCCGTTGGGGAATATTGTCGAACACCTGGCGTGTGTCAGAGGCCAGTCCAGAGAAAGGAAACTAGAACTAAACTAAAAAGCTAAACTAGAGGTCCCCCCTTGCTTCTGTACGTCCTCTCCTTAAAAAGCCAAAAGTAAGATGACTAAAAGCTATCTCCGGTGGTCCCCACACATGTGGACAAAGTCTCCAAAATTACTCCTTCTTCCAAGTCTCTCTACGTTGCTTTCTTTTAAGAGCCCAAATGACTTATAGCTTTGTGGTCCCCACCAATCCAAGGCCTAAGGATTGAAGCCCTTAGAAGTCTCCATATTCTCCATAAAGTCCCTCCTTTTTGGTAGTTTTCTGCTTCATTCCTGAAATTAAGTCCCGATACCAAATATGAGTAAATATCAGCAATTAACACAATATTTGTCAGGGATAGAAGGGAAAATTAATAATTAAAATACCAACAATTAACACCCTATCAATTCCCCCCACACCTAAACCATGCTTGTCCTCAAGCATGAGAACAAGAAACAAACACCAATATTTGATAGTGGCTATTGCTCTATCCAACAAATTGCCAAGATACCAAGAAAAATAATATTCAAGCATCAATGGTCAAGTCCAAGAAACATCACTCCGGTTAGCTTCTAAACCACAAATGCCTCTAATTCCAGGTTAACTAATCTAAGAAAAAGGAATGACACACAACAGTTATCAGCAAATGGTCCAACTATTAACCAAAATCTCAACATTAAATCCATAATTCGGCAAGCTGACTTTTATTACACACTAACACAACCTTCACTTTTTTTCACATTTTTTCTACTTTTCTCTCCTTTTTTTTTTCTTTCAATAGTAACAAAAGACTTAGTCGCTAGCCATTTGAGCCTTTTGACGCGAACTCCAACATTGGCCAGATGAAGGAGCCCGGTTACTCAGCTTCTATCGCCACGTGACCACGTACTCATAGAAGTTACTACCTTTTGACGCGAGAATCAACACTTTTAGGTGCAGATCCCCGGTTACTCAGTAGTAACTAATAGCGGAGTACAGTCAAGTTTATTCATAGTTAAAAATCACAAAAACTCAATATAACACAAAAACCAAAAGAAAACTTGCATCAGCTAGCCTCATTTTCAAACATGGAGAACTAAAGTTAATAACCGGACCAATTCACACGAAAATGCCAATAATCATTCCCTATGCCTAGGAAAGTTAACCAAAAATTATAAGAGTAAAACAATCATTGATATTCACCAAAGAGATGTTTTTGGATTCAACCACATTAACTTGGTACCCTTTTATTATTAAAACTTGGCAATAGCAGAAATAAAGGCAACAATCCAACATCAAACTTGGCATCACATACGAGCTAATCACTAAAAAGAAGAAAAAGAAAATGAATGAAAGACACTAGCACCATAACTGCTCCCCCCACACCTAAATCCTACATTGTCCTCAATGTGACAAATAAAAAGCAAAAGTGAAGCAAAAGTGAGAGGGAAAGCAACCACACTTCCCTGAAATCGGGGCATAGTGAAGGGCGAGGTGGAAACGGAGGTGCAAAGCCTGTAAGAAACAGAGACTGCGCCAAATCATGTGCCATGCCGGCGACATTGGCATCGACGTTGACCATGCGAGCCTCCAAAGTCTGAACCTGGAAAACTAAGAAGAGAGGAAGAAATGAGCTGAAATCGCGTTTCTGAAGCCTTTGTTGGGACACATAAAACGCGATTGAAAACGCGCCTTCAACTCGCGTTTTATAAGTCGCGTTTCCTTCACAAATCTTGCAGGAATGAAAACGCGATTGAAAACGCGCCTTCAACTCGCGTTTTATAAGTCGCGTTTTGTGCACAAATCTCGCAGGAGTGAAAACGCGATTGAAAACGCGCCTTCAACTCGCGTTTTATAAGTCGCGTTTTGTGCACAAATCTCGCAGGAGTGAAAACGCGATTGAAAACGCGCCTTCAACTCGCGTTTTCTAGTCGCGTTTCACTGTGGCTTTCGGACGATTCTCATTGTGAGCTTCCTGCACGTCATCACGCGGGCACGTCAAAACTGAAGGGCACCTATAAATCGGCAAAAACGAAAACTGAAACCCAAAATTAGTCGAATTCAAGGAGAACACCTCTAAACTACCACACGGAATTGAACAAACAATTAAAATGAACAATTGGGTTGCCTCCCAAAAGCGCCTTTCTTTAAAGTCTTTGGCTAGACAAAATAATGCTTCAATCAGAGAGTTCAGGCACTGCAAGGGTCACCTCCTCAACATTATTAACTTGAAATCCTTCATAAAAAGGTTTGAGACGATGACCATTAACCTTAAAAATCTTGTCAGTGTGAAGACTTTGAATTTCTACTGCACCATGAGGAAACACATTAGTCACAATAAAAGGTCCAATCCAACGAGAACGCAATTTACCAGGAAAAAGTTTAAGTCTAGAGTGAAAAAGAAGTACTTTTTGACCAATACAAAAAATTTTCCTTGAAATTGCTTTATCATGAAATGCTTTTGTCTTCTCCTTATAAATGCAAGAACTCTCATATGCATCATTTCGGATTTCCTCCAACTCTTGCAATTGCAACTTCCTGTGTTCTCCAGATTCATCCATCCGCATATTATAATTTTTAACTGCCCAATATGCCCTATGTTCCAATTCCACAGGTAGATGACAAGGTTTGCCAAAAATTAATCGGTAAGGAGACATACCTATGGGGGTCTTAAAAGCTGTACGGTAAGCCCAAAGTGCATCATCTAAGCGCAAACTCCAATCCTTTCTATTGGGATTCACCGTCTTTTCAAGTATCGACTTGATTTCTTTATTGGAGATTTCTGCTTGACCACTAGTCTGCGGATGATAGGACGTAGAAACCCGGTGAGTGACGCCATATTTCTTCAACAATGCTTCCATTACTCGATTGCAGAAGTGTGTCCCTCGGTCACTGATAATTGCTCTTGGCGTGCCATACCTGACAAAAATATGAGATTTAATAAAATCAACTACAACCTTAGCATTGTCAGTCCTAGTTGCCTTAGCCTCTATCCACTTTGAGACATAATCAACTGCAAGTAATATATACATATTACCAAAAGAGGAAGGAAATGGACCCATAAAATCTATACCCCATATATCGAAAATTTCACAAACCAGTATAGGAGTAAGAGGCATTTGATCTCTATGGCTTAAATTACCTGTCTTTTGACAATTTGCACATGATTTACAAAATAAGTATGCATCACTAAACAAAGTTGGCCAAAATAAACCACACTCTAAAACCTTTCTTGCAGTTCGCTTAGGGCCAAAATGTCCACCACACGCATATGAGTGACAGAAAGATAAAATTGATGGAACCTCTTCTGTAGACACACACCTGCGAATAATTTGATCAGAACAATATTTCCACAAGTATGGTTCGTCCCACACATAATATTTAACATCACTTTTAATTTTTTCCTTTTGAGCTCTAGACAAATCATTAGGTAGCGTTCTAGTAACCAGATAATTCACTAAATCAGCATACCAGGGAGTTGTCTTTTGAACTACAAAAAGATGCTCATCTGGAAAATTATCCTTCAAGGGAGCAGGTCCTTCACTATTGATCAAACGACTGAGATGATCAGCAACCATATTTTCGGCACCCCTTTTGTCTTTAATTTCCAAATTAAATTCTTGGAGTAGGAGAATCCACCTTATAAGTCGTGGTTTGGCCTCTTTCTTGTTGAGCAAATATTTCAAAGCTGCATGGTCAGAATAAATAATGACTTTAGTGCCAAGTAAATAAGAACGGAATTTTTCTAAAGCAAAAACAATAGCTAAAAGCTCCTTTTCCGTAGTCGAATAATTGCACTGGGCACCATCCAAGGTCCTCGAGGTATAATAAATGACATAAGAAGCTCTGCCCTCCTTCTGGCCAAGTACTGCACCAACAGCAAAATTGCTGGCATCACACATTATCTCGAAAGGAAGACTCCAGTTTGGTGGTCGAACCACTGGTGCTGAAGTCAATGATCCCTTGAGCGTGTCAAATGCACTCTTGCAATTATCATCAAAATGAAATACCACATCCTTTTGAAGTAATTTGCATAGAGGATGGGATATCTTTGAAAAATCTTTGATGAAACGCCTATAAAAACCTGCATGGCCAAGAAAAGAGCGAACTTCCCGCACACTTGCAGGGTAAGGTAAACATTTGATAATTTCTACCTTAGCCTTATCTACCTCAATTCCTTTTGCAGATACCACATGGCCTAAAATTATGCCTTGGTCCACCATAAAATGGCATTTCTCATAATTTAAAACAAGATTAGTCTCAATGCACCTTTTAAGAATTTTTGTGAGGTTAGTTAAACATTCATCAAAAGAATTACCATAGACAGTAAAATCATCCATAAACACTTCTATGATATTCTCCACATAATCAGAAAATATACTAACCATACACCTTTGGAATGTAGCAGGCGCATTACAAAGACCAAAAGGCATTCGTCTATAGGCAAATGTACCAAAAGGGCAAGTAAATGTGGTTTTCTCTTGATCTTCAGGCGCCACTGGAATTTGTAGAAAACCTGAAAAACCATCAAGACAGCAATAATGAGATTTTCCTGCCAACCTTTCCAACATCTGATCAATAAAAGGCAATGGAAAATGATCTTTACGAGTTAATGCATTTAATTTTCTAAAATCGGTACAAACTCTCCACCCATTTTGAACTCGAGTGGGCACTAACTCACCTTTAGGATTTTCAATAACAGTAATTCCTGTCTTTTTAGGAACTACTTGAACAGGACTTACCCACTTACTATCCGAAATGGGATAGATTATACCTGTGTCAAGAAGTTTTAAAACTTCTTTCTTCACTACCTCCATCATTGGTGGGTTCAATCTCCGTTGAGCCTCTCTCGAAGGCTTAGCACCATCTTCTAACAAGATGCGATGCATGCAAGTGGCTGGACTTAATCCTTTTATGTCAGCCACTGTCCATCCTATTGCCTCCTTGTGGTCCTTCAACACCCGAATTAGTTTTTCTTCCTCTAAAGCAGTCAATTTACTGGAAATTATTACTGGGAGTGTATCTCCATCTCCCAAGAATGCATACTTTAAATTATCCGGTAACTGCTTTAATTCCACCTTCGGGGCTTGCACAATAGATGGCAAAAGCTGTGAATGAGACAGAGGTAATTCCAAGTAAGACACATTGGAAAATTCTGGGCAAAGAGAATTCAATTCAAAAATAACTTCCTGCAATTCAAAAGGAAAAACAAACTTCCCTTTTATCTTTTGCAAATTTTCCTGACAGAGACCAGTAGAAATAGCAACCTTCAACGCATCGTCATTATTAAATTCAAAATTTTGCTGCGCCAAAGAATCAATTACATCTATAACAAAAATTGAATGAGATTCACCAGGATATTTCATGGCATCATAAATATTAAATTTAATAACATCACCATCAAATTCCATAGTCAATGTGCCAGTGAAAACATCAATTTTTGTTCTAGCAGTTTTCAAAAATGGTCTCCCTAACAGTATTGGAGATGAATTAGAATTATCATCCTCCATATCAAGCACATAAAAATCTGCAGGAAAAATCAAATTATCAATTTGCACTAAAATATCCTCCAAAACTCCATCAGGATAGGCATTTGATCGATCAGCCAGTTGAATTATTACGCCCGTCTCTTTTAAAGGCCTAATGTTCATCAAATTATAAATAGAACGAGGCATAACATTTATCGAAGCACCCAAATCCAACATAGCTTTTTCAATTTTAATATTACCTATTTTGCAAGGGACAGTAAACATACCTGGGTCCTTGCATTTAGGAGGCAATTTTTTCTGCAAAACTGCCGAAACATTTTCTCCCATATGCACTTTCTCGTTTCCTTTCAACTTTTTCTTACCAGTGCATAATTCCTTCAAAAATTTAGCATATCTAGGAATTTGCTTAATTGCATCTAAAAGAGGGATATTTACCTCAACTTTTCGAAAAGTGTCCAAAATCTCCTGTTCGTGCTCTTGCTTTTTGGACTTTGCCAGTCGACTAGGAAATGGAGGCGGAGGTGTAACCACTTGTGTTGATTTTTCTCCAAAATCTGGTTGTTCCAAGGCTCTAGGTTGAGACACATTCCCCTCTTTTTCGAGCTCTTCCTCGATTGCTTGTTCAGAAATTTTCTTGCTCGGCTCAGGCAACTCTTTGCCACTTCTTAATGTGATGGCACTAGCATTTTGCTTGGGGTTGACAATTGTCTGCGAAGGTAGCTTTCCAGATAATTGGGATTCCAATCTATTGACTGTGGAAGCTAACTGGCTCATTTGATTCTCCAAATTATGAATGCTAGTTTTCGTCTCCTGTTGAAATTGTTGAGTGTTAGTAGCCAAAGATTTCACAATATCCTCAAGTGACATACCTGATTTAGGAGCAGGTTGTTGCTGTGAAAGTTGAGGTCTAGGTTGATATTGTGACTGATGTGAAAATCCTGGTGGCCTTACTGCATAATTAAAATTAGGATGATCCCTCCATCCTGGATTATAGGTGTTTGCATAGGGATCATACCGTCTCTGAGGTGGTCCTGGAAATCCAACTGCATTAGCCTGCTCAGTCGAATCATCTTGGAGTGTGGGGCACATATCTGTTGGATGACTCGAACCATAGCAGATTCCACATGTTTTCAATTGCTGCATTTGTCCTATAGCTAACTTTTCAACCAAAGAAGTTAGACAATCTAATCTTTGCTCTATTGTAGAATTACTTACCTCATTGACTCTACGAGTCGTGTTATCCTGCCTGTCTCCAAATTGTTGAGCATTTGCAGCCATACTCGATATCAAATTTCTTGCCTCCGTGGGTGTTTTATTCACTAAGGAGCCCCCACTGGCAGCATCAATAATTCTTCTGTCAGTTTGGGACAGACCCTCATAAAAATACTGGATGAGGAGTTGGTCAGGAATTTGATGATGAGGACAACTAGCACATAGTTGCTTGAATCTTTCCCAATATTCATGTAGAGTCTCTCCATTGAATTGTCGAATTCCACAGATGTCTTTCCTAATGCTTGCAGCTCGGGATGCAGGAAAGAATTTTTCTAGAAAATGCTTCTTCATGTCTGTCCATGTGGATATTGACCCAGAGGGCAGATAATAGAGCCAATCCTTAGCTTTATCGGCTAAGGAAAATGGAAAGGCTCTTAATTTAATTTGCTCCTCTGTGACTCCCTGAGGTTTCATTGTCGAGCAAACCACATGGAATTCTTTGAGATGCTTGTGGGGATCTTCACCTGGTAAGCCATGAAAAGAAGGAAGTAAATGGATTAGTCCAGATTTTAACTCAAATGCAACCTCTAATGTAGGATAAGTAATGCATAGAGGCTGTTGATTTAAATCTGGTGCAGCCAATTCTCTCAATGTCCGTTCATTAGCCATGGTGCTATCTATCTCTTCCGTCTCACTAAATGAATCCACAAAATCTACTACTGAATTATGTCCAGTAGATGAGGAGGATGCCTCTGCTCGTTCTCTTGTTGCTTTTCTCAATGCACGAGCAGTTTTCTCTATCTCAGGATTATATTGCAGTTCACCTGTACGAGAAGATCTAGGCATAAACCAGTAACAATAAAAATAAAAATAAAAAATAAACAAAGAAAATATAATTCAAAGAAAATAAATTTATTTTGACACCAAGTCCCCGGCAACGGCGCCAAAATTTTGTTGGGTGTCAAACCAGCAAAAATAAAATTCCTACTCTTAAGTCACGAATTAAGTCCACTATGGTACTGGAGCAGGGACTTAGGCTGTGCAATGGGTTACTAGCTTCACCCTGGTGCCAGAGTTTGCTTGATCCGATATACCAAAGTGTATTAATTACGTGAAAGACAAAATTCGAATATAGCAGCGAGCAGGGTCGAATCCACAGGGACTTGGGAATTTATTTTGAATGAATGTAACATTAAATAAAAATGGGGGAAGTTGATATGGAACTGTCTAATTTAATTGCTCAAATTAAAAATATAAAGTAAATTGACGGAAGGAAAATCTCTAGTCAAAGGTATAATCTCCACTTATGGTTCGAATCACTGATCACAGATGCAGAGATAAAATCTTTCATTTACAAATAAACTGGTTATGGTTGTCAACAAGCTCTGACAACCTGCCTAACCTTACTGATTCGATAACCACAACAAGCTCTGTAGTTATTGCCCTAGCCAATTAAGCAGTCCTAAACACGCTCTTAGGATTTAACCTATTGACAGCATTAATCATTAGACTGGCCACCAATTATAACCAACAAACACACACGCTCGGTTTATTTAGGCTATATCATATATTTCCGCAACAACGACTCAAAAGTTTCTACTACAATTGAATCATATCACTTGCCACATGCACTAAAATTACCCAACAATTACGGATTGAGCACTCTTAGATGGCTGTTAATTACTCACACAATTAAACAGTGATCAAGTATTTAATTGCAAGAAATAATCATATGCATAAGTGAACAGGAAATATATAAACACTTGCAAATTAAAGAACGTAGGGAAATCAATTCGATCTCACAGTTTTGTCGAACCAAAGCTTCGATTTAACCTCTGACTAGATGAAGAAATTAGCCACTCCTCATAGTTGAATTGCAGCCAAAAGTACTGGATTGCAAAGGCATTGCGTTTTTACTAGAAAGCAAGGAATAAAAGATGTTTTTCCCGTTGGGGAATATTGTCGAACACCTGGCGTGTGTCAGAGGCCAGTCCAGAGAAAGGAAACTAGAACTAAACTAAAAAGCTAAACTAGAGGTCCCCCCTTGCTTCTGTACGTCCTCTCCTTAAAAAGCCAAAAGTAAGATGACTAAAAGCTATCTCCGGTGGTCCCCACACATGTGGACAAAGTCTCCAAAATTACTCCTTCTTCCAAGTCTCTCTACGTTGCTTTCTTTTAAGAGCCCAAATGACTTATAGCTTTGTGGTCCCCACCAATCCAAGGCCTAAGGATTGAAGCCCTTAGAAGTCTCCATATTCTCCATAAAGTCCCTCCTTTTTGGTAGTTTTCTGCTTCATTCCTGAAATTAAGTCCCGATACCAAATATGAGTAAATATCAGCAATTAACACAATATTTGTCAGGGATAGAAGGGAAAATTAATAATTAAAATACCAACAATTAACACCCTATCAATATACGACCTCCATTTGGCAAAATTTGGTTAGCCTTAAAACATTGAGTTTCAAACATCGACTGCTTGAAACCCCAAGAGGCAAGAAATGAAACATCATCAGATTGAAAAATCAAAATTGAGGACGTTGATTAAGAAAAACTCAGAAGCACTTTCCGACATTGTTTACCTAGGAAGGAAAAATTTTGGGACGTGGCAGAACCAGGATTAATGAGCAATTATCTATCCCTTGTGTTTAATTGTTGTTTAATTAGGATAATGTTATTTACATTATTTGCTATCTGACTTTGAAGTCATTTCATTGTCTTTTGGCCAAGTAGTATTCATTGTTGAATTTGTACGAGTAGAAAAGTACCAAGGATTAATAGGTTTAAACATTAAGGAGAAGACCTTTTATATTAGTGATAATTACTGAAATTTTAATTGTTTAATGAGAATCGTGAAAGATTAGAAGGAAAAAAATTAGGGGAAGAAATTTGGAACAAATTGGGAAAAAAAAAAGAAGAAGTTGTTCATTCTCTTGCCTAGTCTACAAAATTTTTGCAGTTGAGGAGGGAAAGTAAAGACACCTTCGACCAAATATGACTCTTATTAAGCTTTCGATAACTTCAATCTTATTCAACATTTTTCAATAGAAATCAAGCTTGAAATTTATGAGAAAAATAAACAAAGCAAAATGAAATTCAGGGTTGATGTGTTTTGCATTTGATTCTTTTTCGTTTCCTGAATAGGGGAGTGAGAGATTATGAAACTAAGGAAGGGTGCTGCTAACAATTCTTGATATCCAATCCAATAGTTACCTTTCAAGATAAACATCACTTACGTAATAGAGTTGGTAGATAGATTAGAACTTAAAAAGCAAAATATCAACACAATGGTTGTACCAATAAAATAAATGTTTCAACTGCATGAGTTTCAACAACAAAATACAAATCTTAGTGTTGCAGGGTTCTCAAATGTAGCACATCAATTTAGGGTTGTATCTTCCATAACCAAAAAAGAGTACAAAATCAGTACTAGAACTCATGTTGGATTTATTATCGAGACAAAGAACAATAGCAACACCACCAAGCTTTACTTCCCTTTCCCTGTCCCTCTATTTCTTTTAATGTCATAAACAGCAAACAAGTGTTGCCATGTCCAAAATCTACTCTGCCATTGGTTTTGAATATCATCACTTTTTAGCCTTTTTGAAGATTCCTTGAGTAAAAGAAATAGCAATCCAACAGATCTTTAGTCGTTCTATCAGTCCCAATTTCTTCTTTTTCTTTCTTTGGATACTTTATTTGGTACTGTCAATTCAACAGTATACATTTTGTCCCCTAGATGCTATTCAAATTAGTCCAAATGCCTTCCTAACATGAGTGCGGGATAGGGTCGGTTGCTGCAGCTCCTGTCCCTGAAAGGTAAAAGGTTAACATTGGCCAAAAAAATGTAAGACTTCGCGTTTGGATTGCAATTTTTTAGAGTTTTTTTTTAGAAAATGTATGGTAACGATTTGATATATGTAAAGTAAAAAATTAATTATTGTAATTTTCTAGAGTTTTTTTTTAGAAAATGTATTGTAACGATTTGATATATGTAAAGTAAAAAATTAATTACAAAATATGTTCACGAAAAACGTAAAGATTTTTTGATGGAAAACGAGGTTTGTAATATCATGTGTGGATCTCACTGAATTTTGTTCTATATTTACATCATATTGAAAGTGATTCATATTTTAAGCAAATGAACTTACATTTTGTTGAATTGAGCAAAACCATCCAAAAACGATATATCTCCTTTTGTCTAATAGAGAATATAAAAATCTTGTGTTAAAGTTAATAAGCAATAGGAATTAAGCAGAGGGCCAATTATGAAAATGAATGACCAAAAAAAACATTAAGTGTGAATATTGCAACTAAAGGGTTGGTGTAGTTGGCAATGAGGAGGGTTGAACTGACATTAGTAGTTAGAGAACAACCTCAACAATTTTCTAATACATCTGATTTCGATAACATAACAACTATCCTTGTTTTACAAGTTCATTGCATATTAATATACTTTGGAGTGCCTTTCAAGCAAAATAATCATTCTAAAAATGGAAGTACACTCTGTCTAGGATCTTTAGGTTTGTTAATCTTGGGTGACCTAAAAAGGGTTGTTAGCCTAGTGTCCATGGAGCAACAAGAACCCAAATTTAAAGGGGAAAGAATGTGCATTAGAGCATGAGACCATGATCATTTGATATCCATTAGTTTAATGTTCAATCTTTCCCAAGTCTCATCCACTTGTATTTAGGCTGTGCTACTATCAACAACTTGTTTTTTCTTCATTGTTACAATCCTTGCTCATCCCATAACAAGTCACCTAAGGACACTACTATCAAGGAAAAGAATGGAAACTAAATATTTCCAATATTGCTAGTCTTCAATTTTCGTTTATTAGTTTTATTTGTGCTATGAGTTTCTTCAATTGTTTGTTCTCTGTTTAAATGTGTCTACATTTCGCACATAAAAAAATGCTCAAAAAGTTAAAGCTACAAATTAAATCTCGAGTAAATGTTTAATCGCAAAGAGAATTACATGGAAAAATATTTTCCATCCAAAAGCACAAGCAATATACCACAATTGCAAAGCCAAAAAGATGGCAAAAAGAAAGAATAAAGATATAGCAAATTTTTATTTGAGGTCATTCTTCCTCAGCCAAAACCATTCTACTAAGAGGACTCGGACCAAGTTTTTTCCTTCTCATGGCACTTCTTCTTCTAATAATTTCCATTTCATTCCTTCTCCTAAGTTGCATCATTGCTTCTTCTTCAATCACAAATCTCCTCATTAGCACATCATCTGTCAATGATTTTCCGCGAAAAATTTTCCTCCCTTCCGTGCTAATTCTCCCGCTTGGAGTTCTAATTTCTTGCTGTATGGGAACTGGTTTTGATCTTGGATAACTATTACTCCTTCTAGGTGGAACATCACCATGGAAAACTTCAGTGTAGGAGGAGATTGGCGCACACAAACAAACTCGAGTAAACGATGAAGCAACCTTCAAAGAGGTGCATTTCCTTAGCTTGTGCCTGTTAGAATTTGTACCTGGAATTTCTGTTGATCTCGAAATAGTTTTCCATATACTAGCATTTGGTGTTGGAATTTCAGTTGGTTTTGCTACACTACCCTTCCAAACTGTAGCCATCTGCATTGCTCTTTGGTACCAGGGCTTCCTGCAATGTAGCATGATCATTACTTTAATTTAGGTATAAGTTTTTTTTTTCTTTTTAACTAGTGCTATAAAAAAAAGACTTGTAATTGGAGGTGATAATAAGCGAAATACAAATTGAACTATGCAAAAAGAGTTTGAACTTATTTAAGCATGTGCTTGGATATAATTAGCCACATAATCTATACTTAAGTATTGAATAATTACTGTGTGTCTGTGTGTAATTTATTGCATAAAAATATTCTTTCTTGTCCACATTCTCTCTTCATCTAACCTACAAGATTTGCTTATGCTTATGTGTAATCTAA